>NC_068939.1:126466104-126598604 GCF_016801865.2 Culex pipiens pallens
GTATTTTTGTATTTTTGTATTTTTGTATTTTGTATTTTTGTATTTTTGTATTTTTGTATTTTTGTATTTTTGTATTTTTGTATTTTTGTATTTTTGTATTTTTTGTATTTTTGTATTTTTGTATTTTTGTATTTTTGTATTTTTGTATTTTTGTATTTTTGTATTTTTGTATTTTTGTATTTTTGTATTTTTGTATTTTTGTATTTTTGTATTTTTGTATTTTTGTATTTTTGTATTTTTGTATTTTTGTATTTTTGTATTTTTGTATTTTTGTATTTTTGTATTTTTGTATTTTTGTATTTTTGTATTTTTGTATTTTTGTATTTTTGTATTTTTGTATTTTTGTATTTTTGTATTTTTGTATTTTTGTATTTTTGTATTTTTGTATTTTTGTATTTTTGTATTTTTGTATTTTTGTATTTTTGTATTTTTGTATTTTTGTATTTTTGTATTTTTGTATTTTTGTATTTTTGTATTTTTGTATTTTTGTATTTTTGTATTTTTGTATTTTTGTATTTTTGTATTTTTGTATTTTTGTATTTTTGTATTTTTGTATTTTTGTATTTTTGTATTTTTGTATTTTTGTATTTTTGTATTTTTTGTATTTTTGTATTTTTGTATTTTTGTATTTTTGTATTTTTGTATTTTTGTATTTTTGTATTTTTGTATTTTTTGTATTTTTGTATTTTTGTATTTTTGTATTTTTGTATTTTTGTATTTTTGTATTTTTGTATTTTGTATTTTTGTATTTTTGTATTTTTGTATTTTTGTATTTTTGTATTTTTGTATTTTTGTATTTTTGTATTTTTGTATTTTTGTATTTTTGTATTTTTGTATTTTTGTATTTTTGTATTTTTGTATTTTTGTATTTTTGTATTTTTGTATTTTTGTATTTTTGTATTTTTGTATTTTTGTATTTTTGTATTTTTGTATTTTTGTATTTTTGTATTTTTGTATTTTTGTATTTTTGTATTTTTGTATTTTTGTATTTTTGTATTTTTGTATTTTTGTATTTTTGTATTTTTGTATTTTTGTATTTTTGTATTTTTTGTATTTTTGTATTTTTGTATTTTTGTATTTTTGTATTTTTGTATTTTTGTATTTTTGTATTTTTGTATTTTTGTATTTTTGTATTTTTGTATTTTTGTATTTTTGTATTTTTTGTATTTTTGTATTTTTGTATTTTTGTATTTTTGTATTTTTGTATTTTTGTATTTTTGTATTTTTGTATTTTTGTATTTTTGTATTTTTGTATTTTTGTATTTTTGTATTTTTGTATTTTTGTATTTTTGTATTTTTGTATTTTTGTATTTTTGTATTTTTGTATTTTTGTATTTTTGTATTTTTGTATTTTTGTATTTTTGTATTTTTGTATTTTTGTATTTTTGTATTTTTGTATTTTTGTATTTTTGTATTTTTGTATTTTTGTATTTTTGTATTTTTGTATTTTTGTATTTTTGTATTTTTGTATTTTTGTATTTTTGTATTTTGTATTTTTGTATTTTTGTATTTTTGTATTTTTGTATTTTTGTATTTTTGTATTTTTGTATTTTTGTATTTTTGTATTTTTGTATTTTTGTATTTTTGTATTTTTGTATTTTTGTATTTTTGTATTTTTGTATTTTTGTATTTTTGTATTTTTGTATTTTTGTATTTTTGTATTTTTTTATTTTTGTATTTTTGTATTTTTGTATTTTTGTATTTTTGTATTTTTGTATTTTTGTATTTTTGTATTTTTGTATTTTTGTATTTTTGTATTTTTGTATTTTTGTATTTTTGTATTTTTGTATTTTTGTATTTTTGTATTTTGTATTTTTGTATTTTTGTATTTTTGTATTTTTGTATTTTTGTATTTTTGTATTTTTGTATTTTTGTATTTTTGTATTTTTGTATTTTTGTATTTTTGTATTTTTGTATTTTTGTATTTTTGTATTTTTGTATTTTTTTTCAGCTCGACACAAAATAACTAAAAATTACCCCCTGCAAAGCCGTTAGGTGTCCAATAGAGCGGGGGAGAAGGTCCTAACCCCTTCGACGAGGGGTCTCTCCTTTTAAGGAGCATCAAGACAATGTGTTTCATATTGGCGGTGGCGGGAAACACAATGTCCAATCGTGATCACCTTACGTGCAGAGATAGAGAGCGGTAATGATGCACGTGATGTAGCATAGCTGCGGTAAATTATGCGCCTGGGACCTCTTTTTCGAATTGACGGGGTGGAGATGAGGAGTCCCCTCAGGTGGGATTTGGTGAAAACTGGACAACGTCGCCGTCATGCTTCTTCCTCCCACGCGCGATACGAGGCGGTGTCATAAATGTTAGAAGGAGAGCCTGACCACAGCTGAACAGATGGTAAATTTTTTGAAATTACCAAAGATTCCAAATACCATTCAATAGCATCAGAGCTCTGAAGGCACGTCGTTTTTCTACTAATTTCAAAATCTGTTAATCTGTGCTCTCTCAAAACCGGGTAAAAACCATAAAACCTAATCGTCCAAAAGCCGAGAGGTCCGGTGCGCCATTCATGCCTCGTTAAGGACCATCCGTGCGCGGTCCCAAACAAGACAGAATTAAGTTAAGGCACACCGGCGACCGGGGGTGACCTTAAGGTGCGTGGTGGAGTGCGCTATTTGTGGTCATGAGGGTCCCAGAAATGGTTGAAGAGAGAAAAAAAGTGAAATTTATCAAAGATTTATGAATCTGGCCAAGTGCCGGGGCGCCGCGCCGTTGATTTGTTGGCGGTTTTTCTTCTTCTTCTTCGCGGACTTTTTGCGAGGAATCGTTCCTTTTCGGACGCGACCACGCCGAGGATTGATTTATAGGTGACGACGATGTGACCACGAGCGGTCAGCGGTTGAAGGGGCACAAATTTCACGGCTAGTTAGCGTCAGTCATGAGTTGGTTCCTTGAGAAGGGTCTGGCGGTGCAAATGTCAGCCGTGGTTAAATGGGAATGTGAGGAATTGATTGGACACATTTAGAGGGGAATTTTGCGAGATATTAATATTGCAAAGCAAACTTTGAAGTCGCTCACTCACTAAAAACTGGATGTGAAACTTTTTTTCTGAATCTATTATAAATTCCAACAAGAGCATGCTGCTGCTCATGTTTCGTGACGAATTTCGCATAAATTACATTAAAAAACATCACGTCAGATGCGTGGGAGTTCCAAGCGTTGAATTGCGCACAAAATTTCGGAAAACAGTCAAATGCTGTCACGAATAATTTAACTCCTTGCAGCATGCAAGAAAACATAATGCGCACCTCTCAAACGAGAAGGGAGATCCTCCCCCTTTAACGAGTGAGGATGTTCAACCCATAACTTGTTCTTATTTTCGCTCTTGATTACGAATACATTGAGAGCATAAATAAAGTGTTGCAGTTTTTCTTGCGTCGCGATTTTTTGCATGTCGCAAAATATTACCAAATCTCCTTCTGGAGACTCCCGCAGGTTTCCAAATTTATTCGGTTGCGTCGGTTTTATTGTAACATCAAAATCACGCAGTAAAATTTTCACTTTGAAAGATTTTAAATTTTGATGCTGAAATAAAACCTGTTATTCGATTTAATTTTACCTTAATTTATGCGGAAAAGCGCAATTACATGTAAAAAGATGTAAATTTACATTGATTTTTTTAAAGTGTATTTTTCCTTCATGAAGTCCGAAAAAAAACCTTGACAATTTCAAGAGGAGAGAAAATCATGTTAACACGCCGGCCAGTCGGAAGGGGTCGGAACAATAAAACTTTAATTCATAATCGTAAAATCTGTGGCCCCGCGCGTCCAAGATCGATCGGTACGTGTGAAGTAAAAGAGCATAATCGAAATTTCATCATCCTTGGACGATGACGACGCGATCAATGGCGTGGACCGTAGAGCAGGGCAGTCTCCGAAGTTGGTTGCATATGGCTGTGTTCAGGGATGGTCAATCTGTTCGGTGAAAAAATATTAGTAGAGTTTGAAACACCTTGCACTTTTTCCCATCCCTGACCGCAAACCCACAACCCATCGACCCAAAGATCGATCTACAATGGGCTGCCATCCTGACGGACGGATGGCCGATTCCCGGCGGCCACACACGGCCTGGCCCTGCCACCATGAATCTGAATCGGCACCGCCGCCATCAAGATCGTCAAGATCGTCGTCGTCGTCGTTGCAAGATTATTACTGGAATTTATAATCGCTCATATCACACCGCGATCACCCGTGCCTCTCTCTCTCGCACGCGGTGTTCGTCTGATTATGGTTATTAAAATCGATATTTCAACATCAAGATTTATGCTAACGTCGACAGCGGGATGGCAGGTCGCGCTGAAGGCGCGATGACCGGAGCATGTTCAATGAGGTCGAGATCGAGGGAAGAGAAAACCTTCTTCTGGTGGTCTAGATTTTCGTGGGAAATGAGGGCATTGTGATGTTACAACTAAAAGTTAGAAGTTTTAAATATTTTTCTGATCTCTTTAATAATATTTTTGAAATTTTCAAATTAAAACAATTGGGAAGGACTTCTATACTCATTTTAAGCTTTTCCTAGTTACACGGAGAGACTGTGCAGAGAAATGTTAACAATTAAAATGGTTGATTTTACTTTCGTAAATTTAAAAAAAAAAAACGTACTTGTCACTGCCAATTTTCACTTAAAATAACCAAAATTCAGTATTAATTCAATAACCTGTTTGTTGAAAATGCTAACGGCAAAAAGCTAACAGATTTCCCGAACTCGAATGAACGAGCTCGACTGTTAGCTTGGTTTTAGGAAAATAATTTTTTTTTTGATAAGTAATTCTCTACAAACTCACACGAAATCGGGCAAAGTTGCCCCGACCCCTCTTCGATTTGCGTGAAACTTTGTCCTAAGGGGTAACTTTTGTCCCTGATCACAAATCCGAGGTCCGTTTTTCGATATCTCGTGACGGAGGGGCGGTACGACCCCTTCCATTTTTGAACATGCGAAAAAAGAGGTGTTTTTCAATAATTTGCAGCCTGAAACGGTGATGAGATAGAAATTTGGTGTCAAAGGGACTTTTATGTAAAATTAGACACCCGATTTGATGGCGTACTCAGAATTCCGAAAAAACGTATTTTTCATCTAAAAAACACTAAAACAGTTTTAAAAATTCTCTCATTTTCCGTTACTCGACTGTTAAAATTTTTGTAACATGTCATTTTATGGGAAATTTAATGTACTTTTCGAATCTACATTGACCCAGAAGGGTAATTTTTTCATTTAGAACAAAATTTTTGATTTTAAAATTTAGTGTTTTTTCTAACTTTGCAGGGTTATTTTTTAGAGTGTTACAATGTTCTACAAAGTTGTAGAGCAGACAATAACAAAAATTTTGATATTCAGACATAAGGGGTATGCTTATAAACATCACGAGTTATCGCGATTTTACGAAAAAAGTTATGAAAAAGTTACTTTTCGCGTTTCTCTTAGTTTCGTCGTCCGTGTCTGTCGCGGGTGACCATGAACGGCCATGATCGATGACGACCAACTTTTTCAAAACTTTTTTTTCGTAAAATCGCGATAACTCGTGATGTTTATCAGCAAACTCGTTATGTCTATATATCAAAATTTTTGTTATTGTCTGCTCTACAATTTTGTAGAACATTGTTACACTCTAAAAAATAACCCTGCAAAGTTAGAAAAAACACGAAATTTTAAAATAAAAATTTTTGTTCTAAATGAAAAAATGACCCTTCTGGGTCAATGGAGATTCGAAAAGTACATTAAATTTCCCATAAAATGACATGTTCCAAAAACTTTTACAGTCGAGTAACGGAAAATGGGAGAATTTTTAAAACTTTTTTAGTGTTTTTTTAGATGAAAAATACGTTTTTTCGGAATTCTGAGTACGCCATCAAATCGGTCGTCTAATTTTACATAAAAGTCCCCTTGACTCCAAATTTCTATCTCATCACCGTTTCAGGATGCAAATTATTGAAAAACACCTCTTTTTTCGCATGTTCAAAAATGGAAGGGGTCGTACCGCCCCTCCGTCACGAGATATCGAAAAACGGACCTCGGATTCGTGATCAGGGACAAAAATTACCCCTTAGGACAAAGTTTCACGCAAATCGAAGAGAGGTCGGGGCAACTGCTGTATGAGTTGGCGGAGAATTACCCAGTACAGAATATTTGTTAAATTCACTCAAAAGATGATCATTAATCACTATTGATTAAACTGATTAAACAAAGTAAGAGAGGATTAAAGCTTAAAATTTTGACATGCACAAAGCGGGCTATCAAACTTTGTTGGCGTTTTTCTATAAACCCCGAGTTGATTTACGGGTGCCACGATATCTCGAGATGGGATGGACCAAATTGGCTGAAATTTAAGGTGAAGACTCTCAAGATGTTTCCCGTGTGCATGACGAAGCCCGATCTTGAAATTTTTTTTTTGAAAAAATACAAAAATCAAAAACTAACGATTTTTTTATATGAAAAATACAAAAATATTTTTATATTTTTTTTAATCTTTATTTTTGATAATCGGGCTTCGTCTCGGAATCGGTTAAACGAGTCTTCACCAAAATTTTGAGCCGATTTGGTCAAGACAGTGTTGAGATATCGTGGCACCCGTTTTTTGAAACTGCTAACTTGAAATTGCTTTATCTCGGTAATAATGCAACCAAATGAGAATTTGAAAAAATAGTTGAAGTATGCGCTCATACTAACCTCTGACTTTTTTGCCGATATACATGTATGTAACCCCTTAAGGGTCGTATCAACATAGTTTAAAAAAGCAAAGTATCAAGAATTTTCGCAGCTTTTCAAAAATATTTTTTTTAAAGTGGGCAAGCATGGGCACTAATTAAAAAAAAAAATGAATTATTGCGACTATTTTTCAAAAAGTTACCAAAAAATGGCTTTAACTTAAAAACTTTTATTTATTTTATCAAAATTTCAAGTACTTTTTCATTGCAAATTCAATTTTACATCAAAAAATGAAATTGAAATTTTTTTGCGACCAATATTTCGATTTTTCGAAAAAAATCGGTATTGATTCGAAAAATCATAAATCGGTCGAAGTTTTTTGCCCATTCCGGAAATTTCTGAAAAATTGGAATTTGATGTACTCTAAAACATATCAGAAAATAAAAAAAATAAAATATTTTTTTAATCAAGTTTTAGTGACAAAAAGTGAAATTAAAAATCACAACAAAAAAATAATTGCGCATCATTTTTTTTCAGTGTAGTCCATATCCATACCTACAACTTTGCTGAAGACACCAAATCGATCAAAAAAATCCTTCAAAAGATACAGATTTTTGAATTTTCACATACCGTGACTTTGATAGGCTTGCGATTTTTCCGCAAAATGAAGAGTGCATTTAAAATACATACGGAATGGTTTAGAATAATACTGAACGTGGTAGAGAATTGTTCAAAGAATCACATGAAAAACCTTTCATAAAATTTAAAAAAAAAAAATAAAAAAGTTAGTTAACGATAGTTAAGAAAGTGTTGATGAAAGTCATTATTTTGAACTTCTCAAAATGTCATGATTTTCTCAATGAACATGATTTTGAATCAAAAAGGGAATTCATTTTCGGATTCTTTGGACAATTTATCGCTAGGAGAAGGTTAAATAAGTTTGTAAATAATAAAAAATATGTGTTTTTGAAACACAATTAAAAAAAATCTCCAAATTTATAGGCAATTTCGGTTGTACAAATTTCATGAAAAATGTTAAAACTTGTGATTCGTGCTTCAAATTCAGTATAAAATGCAAATAAAATCGATAATTTTTCAAACATAATTAGTTTTTACAAATTTCAGGTAAAAATCCAACTTTTTATCAATCTTACCAAAAAGTTTATACGTTTTTTATTAAAAATCATATTAACTTAGTTAACAAAATGTAAACATTGATATTTTTCTTAAAAACTATACCACCTACTTTAGTATTCATGAACCAAGCCGTACTCTTAGACATTCCTCACTTTTTAGAATAATTGCTTACACGACAAATTATTTAAAAAAATCGCCATTAAATCAAATGATGCGCTTTTATAATGAAAATTCATAGTACATACATTTCGACATGTCTAAACCGGAACTACGAAAAAATCTATACAATAGAAATAATATCTAGTATGTAAGAAAATTGTAAGTAGTCTACATAAGCTTGACGAATAAACAATAAACAATAGTGATAGTACATTTAACGTACAAATAAAGTTTGAACATCTTACATATGATTTTGACAAGAAAAACTATGACACCACGAAATTTAAACTAAAATTTTAAACGTAACTATTTCTTTAAAAACTATTGAAAACACTTTTTTTCCAAAATAGTGCATGGACATTGCATGGTCTATCCAAGTACATGTTTAAAAAATAATAATCTTGAGAAAACCCTTACATGTTGGAAAATATTCCAAAAACAAATTGAAATCCTATCAAAGGCACCCCGGTTTACGGTATCATTTTTGTGTGGACAGCTGCCAAATTTGTATGGAAAATTATATGGACAAACTAATGATGCAAAATGGCTCCTTTGGGCATACCGAAGGCACCAAAAAAGTTTCAGCCAGATTAAAAAATCCAAGAAAAAAATGAATTACTGAAATCTTAGAGAATTCAAGATCCTCTGTAATTACTCTTAGCTTAAAAAAAATGTAATTACAAAAGCCGACTCGGTCCTAACCAGGTCCCAGTACCGAAAAGGACCTAATAAAAATAATTTTATGAAAAAAAACTCAGAGAATTGCTCAATTGGCTTTTCTGGGCATTGTTAATTCGACGTTTAGTTGCTCAGATAGGGCCATGCAAAGAATGAAAATTACCGAGAATTAGTTTTTTTATAAGTTCTACCCAATTGACCGTTAATTTTCAATCAATGATGTCTTGGAAACCATTGATCCAATTTGCTATTTAGAAACAAAATCCAAGGTCATTCTTAGCAGAATTCGATAGCTTATATTATTGGCTTCAAAAGTATAACCGGGGTTTATCATGGAATGATCATTTGGCTAAGTTATAATCAAATTTGTAGTAAGGGTCAGAAACAGCAATTTCGCCAGTGTCCTGATCTAAGCTTAGCCTTAAAATATAAAACTTGTGTGAAATTTCCTCATCCTTTGATTTTTTTTTCAGGTTTTTCATATCACGACTGTCGTTTCCATACAGCTTAATTATGTGACGTTATTTTGAAAATCTGTTTTGTTTTATTTTTAGAACTTAAAAAACTGAGTTTTGATATTTTTCATTCCTCTTAAGGTCATATCTCAGCAACCAAAGGTCGGATCACCAATGTCTAAAGAAGCAAACTGTAGAGAATAGTTTTAGCTTTTCGAAGATTGTTTTTAAAGATGGACAAGAAGGACACTATTATTAAAAATAAAAAAAATGGTTAAATAATTAAACCTAAAAATGGCTATAACCAAAGAACCGTGCACATTATCAAAAACTGTACTTTACAATTATGAAATCAATTTAAAATATGATTTTTCGTTTGAATTGTCCATAATGGCCAAAAACAGTATATTTTGAAAAAAAAAAAAAAAAAACCATGACCTGGCAAAAAAACGTCCTTAGCGCCGTAGAGCTCAAAAGTTGGTACTTTTTGACTACATAGAAATATAAAAAAAATAACGTTTGTATAAAGAAGCACATTAATTAGCACATCAACGCCCCAACAAGACAGTAAACTTTCGCAAACCTCCCTGTCACACCGCCGTGACACCTCCCGGGTGACATTGTGTTGTAAACATCCCGTTTTTGTTTCCACCAGCTAACACCACTGAACTTAATCCATTCACCGTTCTGAGCTGAATTAAACTGCATTCGGCGGTCTTTTTCGGTCAAAAATGTGCCGAAAAGGGAAACCCCATTCCAACAATCATCGTAAATTGCAGAATTATGATAATCCGACCCAGCTGCAGCTCGGAGCATTGTGTCGGCTTCGGCGGCGTGATAAGTTATCGGATTTGCAATTAGCGTGTAAACGCTGGCAACACTGTCACTTTTTCGCTCGGGGTTCAAGATTTGTTTGTGAACCCCCGCTTGAAGTTTGCCGATCAGAAGCTTATCCGAAGTGACTTGAACGCGGCGATAAGTGAGTAATTTGTGGATTTTTAAGCACTACACGCTGAAAGATTGTTACTCAACTAGCAGATGGTTGCGCATTACAATGTTGCCATCGATTTCCCAACCAATTACACATCATTTCGAAAGAAGCCCTCGAGAAGCGGTCGGATCGAGATTTGCTAGACAACTTCTAGAGACGACCGCGACTTGTTCGAGGGTGGAACAACTTTCGTACGCCTCCGTGTACTAAATCATGGAACTGAAACAAGGAAATGCTGGGGCACATTGGCACAAATCTCGAAACATAGACGAAGAAAAGCTGATTTCAACCCGATTTGGTGAGCTCTCAACTGGAGGCTAATCCGGCAACAATATTGGCTCATGGAAAAGGCCCCAGCGATGTAACGAACCTCCTCTGCCCACATTAAGAGCTTGCAACATCAGATCGTAGCCAGGTGATAATTAGAACAACGAGAGATTTGGCGCCCCCGCGGGTCTCGGGTTAGATTGGTTAATTACGTGGCGATTGTTACGTCGAGACGGCGATTGCTTATGTAGAGCAGTTTTGTTGGCAGAGAGGGCACCGGGGAGGTCAGTTGGGCGAGATGAACATGGAGAGACCCCAAGGTTGACCCTCTGTGGATCCGTTTGAGAGGGATTTTGGATTGATTGCGAAATTAGATCTCGTTTCGGAATTCAATGTTGATGCAACAAAAAAAAAAAAAAAAAAAACAAAAAAACTTAAAACGATTGCACAGTGGTCCAGATTTCAAAATTAAGGAGTTACATACATGTAAATCAACAAAAATGTCAGAGGTTGGTTTGAGCACAAACTTAAACTGTTTTTAAATATGTTTTCAGGAAATTAAAATATAGGGGAAATATACCCATTTTAATCACACTAAGCCGTTCGACCCATTCTCATCACTTTTGCCATTTTCCGCTATTAAATCAACATTTTCAGATGTATCAACAATGAAGAGTTGCTTGCTCACTTTTATTTGAGCTTTTTATTACTTCAGAATTGTCAAAAACACTTTATAAAAGCTGTAATTCATGATCAAAGTGCTGATAGGCCGATAATAGAAATAGGCTGAGAAAGGGCATAGTTCCCCTACATTTTCAACTATCAACAAATTTGAAGACATTTGTTTGTATCATTGCTGAGATATATCTATTTGAAATCAGCATTTTCAAAAAAAAAAAAAAAAAAATAAAAAACGGGTGCCACGATATCTCAACACTGCCTTGACCAAATCGTCTCAAAATTTTGGTGAAAACTCGTTAAACCGTTCCTGTGTGCAAGACGAAGACCGATTTTCAAAAAGTTTATTTAAAAAAAAAGATAAAATATTTTTATGTTTTTCAAATAAAAAAATCGAAAGTTGGGCTTCATCCATAAAGTACGTCACGCTAAATAAAATGTCTTGCGAGTCTTTACCCCAAATTTGAACCAATTTGGTCTATCCCATCTCGAGATATCGTGGCACCCGTAAATCAACTCCGTGTTTAGAGAAAAACGTTCACAAAGTTTGACAGTTCGCTTTGCGCATTGCAAAATTTTCAGCTTAAATCGTCTGTAACTTACTTTAATCATAAAAAATCTCAATGAAACTATTAGGAGTGATTGGAAATCATCCATTAAGTTGATTTTTAAAATTTCTGTAATATGAAGCTTTGTGATTTTCTACATGTATGTAACTTCTTAAGCAGAAAATGGATTTTCCGAAAAATTGTGAAGTTTTGGAGCTTTGGTGTTGTTGCAAATGAAATGTGGCAACCTTTAGTTTGGTTTGAAATAAGGGTGGTTCATGATTGGAGTGATTTTTAAAATCTAACTTTAAAGAAATATTATAAGGAATTTTGTTGAACTTGCCAATTCAAGTCACTTTGTCGCAGACACCACAATTTTATCTTTCTACGTCTTCTACGACCAAATTTAGGGAAAGCAAACCTTAAAAATCAGTTTATTGAACGTAGCAATTAATGGTCTAATTTTAAAGAAAGGCGATGTTCATAGAAACCCAAAATATGACCAAAAATCGATATTTTGACATTTTGACTCAATTCTGAGGGTAGATTCAGATTCAGCGGGCAAAATTACATGAAAGTTTGAGTTTGACAATTTTAAAATTTTGTTAGGGTGGTACCATAAAAATTTCCCTAAAAAATTATACACTTTCAAATGACGATATTTCGAGTTTAAAGAAAATACCCTTGAGATTTTTTCAGCGTTTGTGGTGCTAGATCCCCCTTTCGAATGCAAAACGCGATCTGGCGCTTAAAATTTGGCTTATGCTTTTTCGTTTTTATTAAGTTTTAAATTTGCACCTTTTTTACCTTAAAATGGCTGCAACTTTTAACCCTTAAGTCCTAGCTGACTAAAAAAAAATAATTATTTTTTAGAGCTCTAAAAATTCCCGCAAAATTACTTTTCTCTAAAACTTTATCCTGAAAAATATTCCTGAAAAGTTGATTTTCAAAATTACCTTAAGGGGTTACATACATGTAGAAAATCACAAAATTTCATATTACAAAAAATTTATTAAATCAACTTAAAAGATGATTTTCAAACACTCCTGAAAGATTCATGAAGGTATAGCTATTTGAAGTTACATATTTATTCCGTGTGCATGACGATGCCCGATTTTGAAATTACAAAAAAATTCAAAAATCAAAAACTGGTGATTTTTTATATGAAAAACGGAAAAATATTTTTATCTTTTTTAAAACAAACTTTTTGAAAATCGGCCTTCGTCATGCACACGAGACCGGTTTAACGAGTCTTCACCAAAATTTTGAGCCGATTTGGTCGAAGCAATGTTGAGATATCGTTGCATCCGTTTTTCGAAACTTTTTTGAAATCTCGGCAAAGCTACAACCAAATGTCTTCAAATTTGTTTTGTTAATAGATGAAAAGTAATATTTTAATGCCCTGAAAACAGATTTAAAAAAAAGTTTAAGTGTGTGCTCAAACCCACCTCTGACATTTTTGCCGATTTACATGTATGTAACCCCTTAATCGTGAACCACCCTAATTTTTAACTAAACCAGAAGGTGCCCCTTTCCATTTTCATTGCAATTTGTAAATTAATTTTCCACTTAATTTTGCGATCTGGACCATCTGATCTGGGGATCTGGAATTGCTGTGTTGGCAATTTTTCAAAAAAAAATATCATGAATTCAAAAACCACGAAAAAAAGAAAAAAAATAGTTTTTTTTTCAATATCAAAATAATTCCGATAAGTTTGCTTAAAAGACATTAAAGATTGAACATGAGAGAAAAATGCCATGTTGAAGAATATAAGAGCAGAGGGTCTAATCTAAAGTATTAGGGAAAAGCTCTCTTGTATTGGGAATTAACCCTCTACAACCCAAACCCGCCTCTAAACGGGTTTCGATCTAAAAAATCGCCAAAAAACAACTTTTCACCCAATTCTTTAGAATCTTTAGAATGCATTGAAAAGAAAAAAACCCTTAAAATTTTAGAAAATTTAAGTTTTGGAAGTTTGACTTGTTTTATGTTTTTTAAAATGTTATTTTTTTAGGGGTCAACTTTGGCATTGTTTTTTACTACAATTTCCTATATTTTAAGTAAAAAGAAGTATGCAGTTTTTTTTAAAGTGTCCCAGACTATGCCTCTATGTATTTTTTACACTTTAAAAGGTAATGGTGCCATTCTAGAGAAAAAAATAAATTAAAAAGCGGCGGTAAAAACATGACAAAATTAGAAAGGCAAAATGTAATGATTGGAGGTGGTAGAATAGGGTAAATACTTTCAAAAACAAAGATAAACTAAATAAGATAAATGCAAATTAAAACATTAAAAATAAAACAAAAAACATAAAATAATAGAAGTAATGTTTTTTTGTAGAAAAAAGTTGCTTAAAATGACCTCCTGAACAAAAGAAAAATAAAAAAACTCGAAAAAAAGATTTGGCGGTAGAGAGTTTATGATAATTACATGATTCTTTTTTGAAATTTCGGCATGCAGATTGTAATTTTTATAATATATAAAAAATAATTTGTTACGCTACCTTAGCTGTTTATAGTTGTTTATAAGTGAAATTTACCTGAAAAGAAATAAAAAAAGGTTTTTATTACTAAAACATCAAAAGAACTTAGCTAAATGCAATTTTGATATCGACTAAATCTGTACACCTCCTATATCCAACTAAGCAATCTTTTATCTCATCACATCTCTTTCATTAACGATTCCCTTTCAGTATCGGCGATCCAAAAGATATCTTTACGTAACAGGTGATATTTTCGCACCTCCAAAAACACCTCCTAATCCAGCGTGATGGTGCGACCAAATTAGCCGTTACTAAATTAGCTCCAAATTTTAAAACCCCCACAAGTAATTTAATCCTGTTTTGTTGCGTTCATTCAATTTTTCACGAACCAATTTGCGCGCACGGAAGTTCAGTAGCAAAAAAAGTGAATCAAATCACTTTCCCCTCTTTTCAATTTGCTTCCTTTTTGTGTTAATCCGGGGCTTGTTTTCACCTTCGCCGTCGCGTCGGTTAGCGTCCGTCATTATCGACACAAAAGACAGTAGACGAGATTAGCAACGGTGCAAAATTGCTCTCTTTTGCTTGAAGGTGTGTTTTCTAAAATGTGGAAGTTCAAAGAAGTGAGGCCGAGGTTGGAAATTGGTGTGCTAAATGAGAAAATGTCTGAACTTTATTACTTTAAAGTTCGAACTATATTTTTAGTTTAAAATTGACAATTGATACTAAAAAAAGCTCATCTTCATCAAAAAGCCATCCCCCGAAAATGTCATACTTAAACCGGTCACTTAAGGTCAAAACAATTCAGCGAACTAATCCGATAATTGAGACAACCGTGGACACAATTCCGTTGACAATCTTGGTTCATCACACCACCACCAAAGTGTCTTCAAGGGAGTTGATCGGCTTTATATCGAAGTGGAAGACCGAAAACCAAGTCATAATTTGTTGGGTCTTTTTTCCTCGCCTCTCTTCCAAGTAATCGGTGTGACCTTTTTGCAAATATCAAATCAAGTCGACCGATGTTCAACACCGGCTGAGTGACGAGTTCAGATTTGAAGACGACGATACACAGCAAAAAATCCGATGGTAAAATCGCATGCAAAAGCGTGCACATCACCTTCGTCAAAATAAACATTTAATATTACACACTGCATGTACAATTTTTGCAAACACAAAAAAAAGTTGAAATAGATTGGATTCAAACCCAGTACCAACAGTAAGGACTGGCGTCTTAGCCCACTCGGCCATCCGACCGATGAAAAGGTGTAAGGATAAACGCATATATGAGCTTGACAATTCGGTCAAGTAGGTTTCCCATACTGATGGGCTACATATTTCAGGGTGTAAAATCACATAAAATTACATAAAATAATGCAATATTTATTTTACACCCAGGCCTTTTACACGCAGCTGGATTTTTAGCTGTGTAGTGACGATGTTGGGCCTAGGGGAGTTAAGAGGTCAACTTCATTAAGGGGAGGATCTTTTTTTTCCAAGATGATGTTGTGCGTAAGTTAGTGGTCGAAATAATTTGCTCAGATGACATTTATTTGATTGGCCGAAATTGGGGGTTATTTTGCAATGAATTGAGAGGTGTTTTTCTTTTTACTTTCAGGAAATCAATTTTGCCTGCCAGGCAATGAAAAAAATAATTTTATTTTTTGTTGAGCATTGGTTTTGGCGACTAATACAGTGTTCTTTTGATGGTTAATTGATATTTTTAAATTTATTGCCCTTTTCCTAAAAAAGACACGTGGCATACAGCCTCAAAACGACGCGCCGCACCTTCGCCAAATGCTCGCTGTCAAATCCCATACTGTGCAATTTGTTTTTGTTGATCTTCCTCTTCGAATCGCCTGGCATTGTGGCCAGGAATGTTTTTTATTGCACCAAAAGTGCACACAATAGCTGGCAACAATGTCTACTGCACATTCTGAAATGCCACGCGTAGTGTACCTTTGAGAGAAACGTACAATAACTAATTCTTAAACGATAGAAGATTCTAGTTCAAACCGTGAACATAGCTTTGACATTCTCACTGATAATAATACTGATTAAATATTTAATAAAACTTGCGTTTTCATATAAGCAAGAACTAGAAATAAGTTGTTAAGGTAAGCTAAACAAGGGAAATGTTGAAGATAATTTGAAAGTTTAAATTTATTTTTCAGACGTTAATTGTAAACATAACTTATGAATTGAAAAAAATACCAGAACCGAGTTCTACTCTGAACAACTACGGTATCCATCAGTGATTGAATTCAAGCACAATTGGTTTATTGGTGAATAGTCAAGTTAAAATAGAGCAGTTCTCTCAGATTTCGGTCATTCGATTTTTTTGTATTTTTTAATCCGACTGAAACTTTTTTGATGTCTTCGGTATGCCCAAAGAAGCCATTTTGCACCATTAGTTTGTCCATATAATTTTCCATACAAATTTGGCAGCTGTCCATACAAAAATGATGTATGAAAATTCGAAAATCTGTATCTTTTGAAGGAATTTTTTGATCAATTTAGTGTCTTCGGCAAAGTTGTAGGTATGGATATAGACTAAACTGAAAAAAAATGATACACGGTAAATAACCGGTAAATTTTTTTTGATGATTTTTTATTTAACTTTTTGTCACTAAAACTTGATTTGCAAAAGAACGCTTTTTTATTTTTTTGATAAGTTTTAGAGGATATAGACTTTTCAGAAATTTTTAGGTTGTGCAAAAAATCTTTGACCGAGTTATGAACTTTTAATCAATACTGATTTTTTCAAAAAATCGAAATATTGGTCGCAACTTCATTTTTCGATGTAAAATCAAATTTGCAATCAAAAAATAAAATTTTTATAATGTGCACCGTTTTCAAGTTAATGCAATTTTTAGGTTAATTTTTGAAAAAAAAAACGGTTTTTCATTTTTTAGAATTGTTTGCCCACTTTTGAAAAGCTGGGAAAATTCTCTATATTTTGCTTCTTTGAACTTTGTTGATACGACCTTCAGTTGCTGAGATATTGCCATGCAAAGGTTTAAAAACATGAAAATTGATGTTTTCTAAGTCTCGCCAACACAACATACCGTTTTCTAATGTTGATATCTCATTAACTAATGGTCCTATTCACAATGTTAAAATATTAAACATTCGTAAAATTTTCCGATCTTTTAGAAAATAGTGCTTTCAAAATTTTTAAACCAAGACTTACATTTTAAAAGGGCGTAATTTTGAATATATCGACGTTAGAAAATGGTCTGTCGTTTGGGTGAGACTTGGAAATCATTAATTTTCATGTTTTTAAACCTTTGCATGGCAATATCTCAGCAACTGAGGGTCGTATCAGCAAAGTTCAAAAAAGCAAAATATAGAGAATTTTCTCAGCTTTTCAAAAATATTTTTTTCAAAAGTGGGCAAACATGTGCACTTATTAAAAAAAAGTAAAAACTGCGACTATTTTCAAAAAAGTTACCTAAAAATGGCCTTAACTTGAAAACGGTGCACTTTATCAGAATTTCACTTAAGTACTATTTGATTGCAAATTTGATTTTACATTGAAAAATGAAGTTGAAAAATCAGTATTGATAAAAAAATCTTAACTCGGGCAAAGATTTTTTGCACAACCTGGAAATTTCTGAAAAGTTGGCATTTGTCTTCTAAAACATATCAAAAAATGAAAAAAAAAAAAAATTAAAAATAGTGTTTTTTTGCAAATCAACTTTTAGTGACAAAAAAATAAATAAAAAACCACCAAAGTTTTTTTTCCGTGTATCATTTTTGTCAATGTAGTCCATATCCATACCTACAACTTTACCGAAGACACCAAATCGATCAGAAAATTCCTTCAAAAGATACAGAATTTTGGAATTCATACATCTTTTTTGTATGGACAGCTGCCAAATTTGTATGGATTTATATGGACAAACTAATGATGCATAATTGCTTCTTTGGGCATACCAAAAGCACCAAAAAAGTTTCAGTCCGATTAAAAAATAAAAAAAAATAAAATTCTAAGAAAAAGACCGATTTCGTAGAGAAACTTTCAGCTGTGCGTTACATCGTAATCCATTTTGGAGCAATTATTATTGTTAACTAAAGGATTACCGAATGCTTCAAAAATATTACTAAAATTCCAAAGGAAAGATTCATATTGATCCATATGACGCTCGCTAGATTTGCATATATTCATCAATGCATTGAGTTCCGTTTTCAAATTATCAAAAAAATACCTTCAGAAATCTTTTTTTTTAATCAAACATTTTTCAGTGAAAAACTATTGTTGGACCTAACTTTTCCAAACATTATTTTAATGTGAGGTCTATACAAGCCAGATTACACTTAATCATTCCAGTGTGAAAATATGTTGAATCAAGTTTAAATTTTAAGTAAACATCAAACATGCACTTTGTCGAAGGCACTAAATCATTCCATTTCGAAAATAAGTTTAAACTAGTTCAAATAATAAGAAAAGAGCATTTCCAGCACGATACTAATAACTTAAAATATTATTGGCAAAATTTTGACAAAAAATCAATCAATTTCTGTCAATATCAATTCAGTAGGTTCTCCTTTGAGTTTTTTTTCCAAAGCACTCAATCTGAAGCATAGGGCACTGAATAGCACTAAACGAGCACTACATTTAAGCCGGAAAATAAATTAGAAATTGTGATATGTGTAATCTGTTTGTTAAATTTTGTATGACGATTTAAATGGAAATTATAAGAGTAATAAATCTGAGGAAATAGCATTAAATGAAAACTTTATTTTAGTCCGCAAAATTGTAAATGGCGATTTTTTTTAATCTGACTTTTGAATTTTTGTATGGCAATTTGTATGGAAAATATAAGGGCATTAAATCAGAGGAATAGGGCACTAGATAGCACTAAATAAGCACTAAATTTTAACCCGAAAAATAATTGTAAATGGTGATTCGTTTAATCTGACTTTTGGACTAATGGCGTATGGCGAATCTTATGGAAACCATAAGACCACTAAATCTGAGGTATAGGGCACTAAATATCACTTAATAAGAACTCAATTTCAGCCCGAAAAAAATCAAAATGGCGTCATGTGTAACCTAGCTCTGTGTTGTTGAGGCCTACATGTTTTTTTTTTTTTTCATATAACTTTAAAAAACATTGATACGGCTGTTGCTTTATCAAAAAATCTCAAAAGTTGTTTTCGAAAAAAATGTTGTGCTGCAATTGAAGAATTCGACGACGTTTTTTCCGCTAGGTTCGCTGTTGTTCCAGCGGTGTTCGGAATGACAGCCCACATACAGTTTGAGCAGTTTTTAGGGAAAATCGCGTTTATGATGAAAAATCAAGCATTTTCAGAGAAGTGGGGTATTGCAAAGTGTGGCAATTTCGCTAACGATCGTAATGCGTGGTGATTTGTAGTGGTTAATTGTGACTGGTATAATATATATAATAAATTTTTCCATAGATCTTTTTGGTTAATTTGAGGAAAAAACATGAAAAATTAACTCAGCCCCCATGATTTATACATCATTCGATTCGTTTATGCGATTGCCACACTTTACAATAACTTTCACCGACGTTAAAAAATATTTGAAGGAAATAAAAATCAAAAACTGAAAAAAAAATTTCCTAGCACGCTATTGAGGTTTTGCAGCGCGACTGTGTTTCAAATGTAGGTGGCGCCAAAATGGGGTTACTTGCCAAAAATCGTATTCCTTTCTGCTGGATTGAAGAACAAAATCGCTTATTTCTCATGATTCCCTGCATCAATCTTAATGAAACTAATTGCAAAAGACGAGAAAAATTTTTTGCTTTAAAATAATGAACATCATTTTTTGGGCGCGTAAAAATTTGTGAACTTTTTCTTTAAAAAACATGTTTTGGAACACGAAAAAATGAGTTTCCCCGTAAATATCAAAGAAATAAACAGTTATATAAATGATAACAGATGTGTTAACGAATATTCAACAATTTTCATTGATTTTTGACAGACTTTCTTGCCAAATAGTCCAAATTACTATCTTTTACTAAATTTACAATTTTCTCATAGTAAAATCAAACAAATATTGGAAAGTTATACACCAAACTGTTGGAAATAATTTTTCTCATCCGAATCCGGCATAAGTTTTGTAAAAGTGTTGAATCTGAAGGAAAAAACACGATTTTTCAAAAAATCATAGGTTTACGCTATTTGTTCATAGGTGGCGACACATGTCTTTTAGCTTTACTGCAAATTCTCTATCATTCCGAACATCGTTGCGTAGTGCTTCTACTCGCCACCAGGATGCGTGCACGTTTCTGTCAAATCTCTCAATGTCGTTCGAAAAAAAAAAATAACTCGTGAAATTATTTATGCTTTTGCTGAGCCATACCCAAGGAGATGGCATTTTTTGTCCCCTAAACATATTTAAAAATTAAAACATATCAAAAATAGTGTTTTTGAGTAACTAATTGTTTAGTGACAAAACAGTTAATTAAAAAGATAGCATTTTCGAAAGTTTATTTAGTTTTCACAGAGTCCTTGCTAATACTTACACATTTACTGAATTGGTGTCTTCAGTGAAACAAAAATCTGGATACTGATTTTTGAATATTTACGTGCCATTTTTGGAAGACAGCTGTCAAATTTGTATGGAGAAATGCATGCACGAACGGATGACAAAACATGTCTTCTTTGGGCAGTGGGAAGAACCCAAAAAGTTTCAGGCAGAAATAAAAATGCAAAAAATAACCGAAGGCTGAAATCGCAGAGTATTTTTTTGTCAAATGGCTATTGTCAAAACTGCTGCATTTATTTTGTCTTTATTTCAATATAATAATCAACAAAAACATTTAAGTAACTCTAAAAAATTTATTGAAAATTGTTGAAAAGTGTCACAAACAATTTCCAGATGTTATTTCCATTAAATATCCAAAACACTGTTCAAACTACGCAAAGCCTGCTCACTTGCTACACTATTCCAGCTACTTACAAAAATCAATCCTACCTGCTCAGTCGTTGTCATCCACCTTGTCCACCGGCGCATTACTTAACTCGTTTTTTCTGCGCTCTTTTCATTGCAAACCTCCCCGTCCCGTCTACTCTGGTCACAAACTCGGCTCAACCGCCAACCCGCCGAAGCTCCGCGTTAATGTTTTAAGCAAAAATCCATACTGGCGTCGGTCGTTTCGTTCGTTTCAGTCGCCTGGTCGCAGCCAAGTTGAATTGCATGGGCGAGGAAGTGCCGCAAAAATTCCACTTCACCTCAACTTAACGTACTTTCGTAGGGGAAAAAACGCGCGCGCAACATCTGTTTCGGATTTGACTAATTCCCAGCTAATTGGGCGCGTTTAGCGGTCCGGAATTCGACCCGCGACGCGGACCGGGCGCTAATTGACCGGGCCGAAGCGAAACGCGACGCGATTAGGCCCCGGAAGTCTAACGAAAGTCGAACAAATGCTTCGGGCGCGAGAAGATTTGGTATTATGCAAGTTCACCACCACATCGGCGGTGGGTAATTGTGGAGCGTGAACGAGTTTTGCGCGAAGGCAGCTCTCTCAGACGGGGATGATCGTCGGAGTGGTCCTTGTTGGGCGGCGAAACGGGGCCAACAGGGATGTTAAGGAAGGATCATGGCGAGGTGACCTAGTGTCTGGCTGGGAAAGTACCCAGTGACCTACAGAGGATAAGCTTCTAGTTTACAGTCTAAAATTTGAGGTTAGACGAAGTACTGAACATCAACAAACTTGACATATCCTTTGCTGACTTCTTTGAACCATTGAAACACGTGAAGATCACCCGATGTGACGTAACCTTGGCAGAATTCCATTGTGGTTAATTTTGCACACTCCGCGACACAAATGGCAATCCCCTCAACCATTATCATCAATTCACACCTTCTGCACTACCAGCACCAACCATTGTGAACTCCAAGAGGTCTGACCTCTCTGTGCTATGATGTCTTAGAAAAGAGCCACGCAACCAGACTGCTTCATCTTCAGCTCGGACAAGTGCCACAAGTTAATTTGACATTGTCTCCCTCGATTGGCACTTGACTCTGGAGCCACAATAGACAGCAAAGCTGAAGTCGACGGTGTGCAGGTGTACCATCACGACGACGGATCCTTGGGCAACTTCATTTCAAGTGTAACTGATAGGTGCCTCTCCCTCTCAAGTGTGTCTATTAACGATGTCAACCTTGATCCAAATGTAATTGTGGCTTGAAGTGCGGTCTTTGGACGGGACGGGAAGGTCGACGGATTGTTCCGATCGAACCGTCTAGCATTTCACCCCTCGTGGAGGAGATCCGGTCCGGGAGCCGCCGATACAGTGAGGTTAGGGGAAGCCTTATACGAATTGAGACGTCATGCTGAATGTTGTGGATGATGATGTGGTTTTTTGCCCACATAACCTCTCAACAAGGTAAAACTAGTAACAGTAGACGTGGTGTGGTGGGAACTCTACCTGCTGTGTTATCGATCTTGTTCATGAGGGGATGATGAAATGGTGGTGATGGTGGTTTCATTTATGTAATAACATGACGATGGAAGCTGCTACTGATTTGAATATCGTTTTTTCTTCAAAACGTGGAAGGTTCGTCGCTTGGTGTTGAAGTCTTTTGAAAGGTTAGATACAGATACAGTCATGCCCCGGTTTTGCACGCCCCGGTTTTGATTCGTTTATTTGCCTTGGTTGAGCATGGCCCAGTGCTTACACTGAAATTTAAAAAAAAGTATCAAATTCCTAAATTCTAGGAATTTTGGCTCCTTTCCTTATGTAGTAATTGAGTTTTTTGGATTACTTAAGGGGTTACATACATGTAGAAAATCTCAAAATTTCATATTACGGCATAATTGATAATTCCTCTAAAAAGATGATGTCCAATCACTCCTGACAGTTTCATGAAGATATTCCATGATTCAAGTGAGTGACAGACGATTTAAATTTAAAATTTTGCCATGCGCAAAGCGAGCTGTCAAACTTTGTAAGCGTTTTTCTCTAAACACAGAGTTGATTTACGGGTGCCACGATATCTCTAGATGGGATGGACCGAATTAGCTGAAATTTGGGATGAAGACTCCCAATACATATCCCGTGTGCCCGATTTTGAAATTTTGCTTTGCTAAAAAAATACAAAAGACAAATACTGTCAATTTTAAATATTAAAAATATAAAAATGTTTATAACTTTTTTCAAGTAAACTTTTTAAAAATCGGCCTTCGTCATGCACACGGAACCGGTTTAGCGAGACTTCACCAAAATTTTGAGTCGATTTGGTTGAAGCAGTGTTTAGATATCGTGGCACCCGTTTTTTGAAACTGTTACTTCAAATAGCTGTATTTCGGCAAAGATACAAGTAAATGTCTTCAATTTTTGCCTTCCTCACCTCACTGAGGCAAGGCTATAAAATCACTCAAAAATTGAACTTTTTAAATAAGCCTCCCAGATATACCTTTACGTATACATATCGACTCAGAATCAAATTCTGAGCAAATGTCTGTGCGTGTGGATGGACGTAGAATTTTTTTTCTCACTCACTTTTCTCGGAACTGGCTCGAACGATTTTGTCCGGATCTATGTTTTTGGATTTGCGTTCAGGTTCTTTAAGTCTTTTTTAAATTTCATCCGGCTTGGTGCAGTACTTTAAAAGATATGTTCGAAAAACTGTTTTGGTTGATACTAAAAAGGGTCATTATTTACATAATTTGAAAGCTCCGGCGGATAGCTGACGGAACTTTATGCTCAGTGCACGCACACAAACACTACAGTGCTTTCAAATGGTTCATTAAATTTATCATACCTAGATGGCAGCACTCAGATGTATAGTGTCTTTACTAAGTAAGCGTTAGCCAAAGCTTTCGTAGTGTGTGGTTGCAAGGCTTTTAGGAGGAAGGCAGCAACCACCTTCCGGTGGATTAAGTAACGTTTTTTTTTGTTAAAAGTTAAAAATGTATATTATAATGCCCTGAAAACAGATATTAAATGAATTTTAGTGTGTGCTCACACCAACTTCCAACATTTTTGCCGATTTACATGTATGTAGCCCCTTAATAAGAAAAGGAGGCAAAATTCCTAGAATTTAGGAATTTCGTTTTTTTTTTCAGTGTAGTTGAAGCATATAGCTTATAAGAGTTTGGCTAAATGGGAAACATTGGCTATTTTACGTAAAATCATACTTTCATAAAAAAAAATTGTGTTCTGGAATCGAGATGATGTCAGCTATTGATTTCACTTATAATTACATGAATATTTTCACAAAATACGTATTTTTCCTGTATTTTGAAAATGCAATGTTTCTCGAAAAAATACTCAAAATTATTGTTATTGTTATTGTTATTGTTCGGGATTTTTCATACATTTCAGATGAACTATTTTTTTTAAATACTACAAATTTTCACAAAACTACGTATTTTTCTAAAAAATACGCAAAATTTTGAGTTTTTATAATATAAGTATCAAACGATCGGGATTTTTTAATACAATTTGAAAGTTATAACACTTTTTTAAATACACAAATTTTCACAAAACTACGTATTTTTGAAAAGTTTTCAAAATTTCCTTTTTTCACAATATGAATATCAAATGTTCGGAATATTTTTTATACATTTCGAATGTAAAAACAACATTTTTTGAAAAATCAAAAAACTATGTATTTTTGAAAAAAGTACTCAAAATTTCAGTTTTTGCAATATGGGTATAGAATGATTGGGATTTTTTTATACATTTCGAATATAGTATATTTTTTTTGAAAATACTCTAAATTTTCGTGAAACAAAATATTTTAGAAAAAAACTCAAAATTTAGTGTTTTACAATGTGGATATCAAACGGTCGGGATTTTTTCATACATTTCGAAAATTGTAAAAAAAAATTGAAAATACTAAAATTTTCCACAAAGCAGGGTATTTAAAAAAAGCAAATTAAAATATAAAAATATAACTTTTTTTTTTTGAAAATACAGTCCAGACTCGATTATCCGTAGGCCTCGGAAAAATTTAACTTCAGATAATCGAAACTTCGGATAATCGAATCACAAAAAAAATCTCACTGTCTTTTTTTAATCCAAGATAACGACCAATATGGCGGTGATGATATATTGAAAAAATGCATTTTATTATTTAATAAGCAATCAGCTACTCAAATTTGACTAAAATGGGGTCACGGCTTCGGCTGCCGATCCCGATGATGCTATGAGACGCGGGTTCGATTCCCGCCTTATCTACTGAGCTTCTATCGGATGGTGAAGTAAAACGTCGGTCCCGGTTTCTCCTGTCTCGTCAGAGGCGCTGGAGCAGAAATCCCACGTTAGAGGAAGGCCATGCCCCGGGGGGCGTAGTGCCAATAGTTTCGGGGTCACAGAACTCGAATTGGATGTTTAAAACAAGAAAAATAAATAATAAAAACGATTTTTTTTTGTTCGTGATTCGATTATCCGAAGTCCCTTACAATCATCGGATAATCGAACTTTGGATAATCGAGGATTCGGATAATCAAGTCTGGCCTGTTCTCAAAATTTACACAAAGTACGTATTTAAAAAAATACTCAAAATTTGAAAGTTTAAACATTTATTACATTCGAAATGTTTTAAAAAATTACGATCATTTTCACCTTACAGAAATTTTGTGTTTTTTTTTCGAAAATACGTTGTTTTGTGAAAATTATGAGTATTTACAAAAAAGGTTGTTATTACATTCGAAATTTTTGTAAAAAAAATCCGATCATGTTTTAAAAATTGAAATTTTGAGTATTTTTTTTTCGAAAATACGTAGTTTTGTGAAAAATTTGAGTATTTTTAAAAATTCGTGTTCTAACTTTCTAAATGTATAAAATATCTCGATCGCTTGATACCCATATTGCAAAAAACGGAAATTTTGATTATTTTTTGAGAAATACGTAGTTTTGTGAACATTTGCAGTATTTTCAAAAAAAAAAAAAATCATTCAAAATGTATGAAAAATCTCGATCATTTGATACCCAAACTACAATTTTTGTAAAAAATTTCATGTAGCTATAAGTACAATTGATAGCTTCCATCATCCCGATTCCAAAATACTATAATTTTTTGATGTTTGCCATAACCATAAACCACTTTCCTGGAATCGACCTTCTCACGTAATTTTTTTAAAATTCAATCAAACCCTTTGCGGTAGCAGTTTCCCCTGTTCCGACCATGATCTGCATGGTTACAAGGGGCACTACTTTTTTTCTGTCACACGCCGGTGTGACTGCGGTTTCAGCGGTCAATCAGAAAAACAGTCTCGTTTGGATGGGGGGTTGCACTCGTACAAGTGCACCACCACGTAATGCACTTTCGCATACAAGTCATGTGATTGATGAAATTAACACCAGCTGTGCAGTGTTTGTGGTTTTATATGATGACAGGGTCGTTACATGTTTTGAGGCCGTTTGTAACTTGGAGCAGGTTCTGGGTTTGTTTTGTCCAGTGACGTAAGGGTCAGAACTTGGTTTACCGATTTTAGACATAAATATATTTTAAATTGAATTATTTTAAAGGATTCGAATTGGCTTTGTTTTAAAATTGGCACATACGTTACTTTGCATTTTTATAGTAAGAAAGAGTTTTTCCTGATCAAATTTATTTCCAGAATAACAGTCAAGATTGTCACTGAAAAAACAACAGAAAATCAATATTTGGTAGGTTAATAATCATCTTATTTTTTTTAATTTAACCTTCACAATACCAAGTGACGTAAATGCCATTTTTTGATTTTGGCATGTTTCAACACTTTAAGATGATTGTCTACAGAGAAAAATGTGAGTAGTTGAGAAATAAAATAAGAAAAGTTTTGAGAGACTAAAAATCCCTTTTTAGATAGGTCGAATATCCCTCCTTTGGTAGGTCGAAAATAGGTACATTACCCTTATTTTTCGTCATTTATGATAAAAAAGGCGAAAAAAAACCTTGCACCGCATGTAACTGAACACCAACAGTGCGATTTCACCCCAAAAGTAAGAGAAGAGCTGAATTGGACATGTAACAAGCCCTCGAAATGTGTGTGTGCGGGAAATAAATCTTTAAAAGGCGCGGAGAAATAATAAATCTTTGCACCATGAATACATATATTTTGGCGAACGCTTCTGCTGAACACTGCACTTTTGAGGCTCGCAAAAAAGTCCATTAAATATGCTGAAGGTGCGCTGCTGCGTAAGGAACCCGAGAGAGATACAAATTATCCTTAAAAAGACAAAACAAGATTTTTGCGTTTTGCCGGTCATATTTATTTATATTTCTTCGCTCAAAAACCACTCACGTGGAGTCGTGGAAACCTGTCCAACGGGTTCCCGTGGGGACCTGCCGCAGCTTAATTACAATTATGATCGCGCCCCAAAGGGCATCTTCTTATCGCGGGTCTGGACCGGGGTCCACGGATGGGCCATTAGCGCAAGGACGAACGGGTCTTCCTTTTATGGGCGATCGTTCGCGGCATAATCTGACCAGGGCCACAGTATATTGACCGTCGTCGTCGCTGCAATCATATTTTATTTGCTCATAATTAACAGTCACTTTGGCAGGGACTGTCGTAAATCGTGAGATATTCGCAGGCGAAGGAGAGAGAGGGTCGTGTTTATACTTGTGGATGTCATTTCGATTGCGCAACACAATGCGGGGTGTGGACAGGACATTCTTCTTCTCATTGATGAACTCTCGGTACCTACAACAATTGTCCGAGAGGCTGTTAATGAGCCGAATGTCATCGCCGCGACGGCTCGGTGAGGATTTAGCTTGGGTGTTGGAGTGAATGACAGTGTGTCACTGTGATTAATTGAGCTGTAAGGTGTGTCGCGAGGTGTCAGGTGCTTTGTTGGATATGACTGAGCTTGAAATGAATAAAAGGAACATGATTTTGATTTTTTTGCAATTATATAATGCCGTTGCAAATATTGACCACGGTTTATGCCACTCTTTGCACATTAAAAGTATCAATTACTAAACATTTTCTATTGAAACAAACTTCAATAAAATCAGAAGTGCATATAAAAATCAAAAATCTTTTTTGTTTTTACAGTTTTGTCAAATAAAATATTTACAAAATTTCAAAATGAAGCCTAGTATTTCAGACGGTTCAAAATCGTCAACTCTAGCCTATGTGACATGAATAAAACTTATTGTAAAACACTTCGAAACTTTAAATTTTATAATTTCTTTCTTTGCAGTGCTTTATACTGTTAACTAGGTATTTGTCCGATTTTCAAAATCTAATAAAGTTCCTACCTTTTCAAAATTTCCCAAAAAAATCAGAGGGCAGAAAAAATATTGCCGAAAAGTTCCATTTGCATCGATAAAACCTTTACAATGGATTGTAAACTACTTAAAATATATTGTAAACGTTTAATTTTGAACTTTAATCAAGTTGAGTACTTTTGTATATCGGAAAAAGACAAACCTTAAGAAAAAATATAATCATAAATTTATTGATTTTGTGCCAATTTAGGGTAGTGGCGTAACTTTAACAAAATAAAACGAATTTTATGCTTCTTTTTGCTTCAAAATATTGAAAAGTGGGCATCAAATTTTGATTTTTTTTGCCTCCTCTTCCCTTAAAGTATTCTCAAAAGTCAGGGGGTATTTTCTATCGTTAAGCATCGAAATTTAAATTGAAAAACTAACTTAATCCACCAATGTGGTTGGTGCCTTCCTCACTCTTTTCCAACAATGATTGATATGTGAAATGATGTGTTTGGACACAAATTTGGTCCAAAAAAACACACATATCACTCAAGGGCTCATAAGTGGCATCATAAGTGGTCATAGCTTGATACAGGGTTGCCAGATCGTCAATGTTTTGAACTCGTTGGAAAGGTCTTTCGATTACCTAACCAACGATGGGTCGGATGATGGATCCGGACATTGTTTACATACATTTAAGTGAGATCCGGCTACAAAAAAGGTACATATATATCATTTAAGTGGTCAGAACTCGAGACAGGGTTGCCAGATCTTCAATGTTTGAGACTCGTTGGATAGGTTTTTCGATTATCTAACCAACGATGGGTCGGATGATGGATCCGGACATTGTTTACATACATTTAAGTGAGATCCGGCTACAAAAAAGGTACATAAATATCACTAAAGTGGTCAGAACTCGAGACAGGGTTGCCAGATCATCAATGTTTTAGACTCGTTGGAAAGGTCTTTCGATTATCTTACCAACGATGGGTCGGATGACGGATCCGGACATTGTTTACATACATTTAAGTGAGATCCGGCTACAAAAAAAGTACATAATATCACTTAAGTGGTCATAACTCGAGACAGGGTTGCCAGATCTTCAATGTTTTGGACTCGTTGGAAAGATCTTTTGATTACCTAACCAACGATGGGTCGGATGATGGATCCGGACATCGTTTACATACATTTAAGTGAGATCCGGCTTCAAAAAAGTACATAAATATCACTTAAGTGTTCAGAACTCGAGACAGGGTTGCCAGATCTTCAATGTTGTGGACTCGTTGGAAAGGTCTTTCGATTACCTAAGCAACAATGGGTCGGATGATGGATCCGGACATTGTTTACATACATTTAAATGAGATCCGGCTACAAAAAAGTACATAAATATCACTTAAGTGGTTATAACTCGAGACAGGGTTGCCAGATCTTCAATGTTGTAGATTCATTGGAAAGGTCTTTCAATTACCTAATCAACGATGGGTCGGATGATGGATCCGGACATTGTTTACATACATTTAAGTGAGATCCGGCTACAAAAAAGTACATAAATATCACTTAAGTGGTTATAACTCGAGACAGGGTTGCCAGATCTTCAATGATGTGGACTCGTTGGAAAGGTCTTTCAATTACCTAAATAACGATGTATAGCATGATGATGTTTGGTTCAGTTTACTGCTATTTATTCATCTTCCGAAAATATGCGAAAACACATTTTTATACATAACTTTTGAACTACTTATCAAAACTTCAAACAATTCAATAGCACCGTATGGGACCCTAAACCAAGTCGAATGCGACTGGTTTGGTCAAAATCGGTTCAGCCAGTGCTGAGAAAACTGAGTGACATTATTGGTCACATACACACACACATACACACACACATACACACACACATACACACAGATATTTGTTCAGTTTTCGATTCTGAGTCGATATGTATACATCAAGGTACGTTTTCGAGCTTTAAATAAAAAGTTCAATTTTAGAGCAGGATTATAGCCTTACCTCAGTGAGGAAGGCAAAACATATAGGGCATATTGACAATAAATTCTTTTCAAAAGATTTTAATGAAAAGAAGGTCGCAATCACCGGATGGAATGACTACCGTTTTGTTTTATTTAAAAAAAAAAAAAAAAAAAAAAAAAAAACTTAAAAGTCAGTTATTGAAAAAAAAATGAAAGAATCGTTCAGCAAATTACGTATTTTTAAATATTTAAACACTTATTTTTAAATATTCGATTTAGAGCGTTCAATTTCCCGTTCCGGTAAAAAATATCCCGGGATTTCCCGGAATTTCCCGAAGTAAAATATTTTCCGTTTCCCGGGAAATATGTGAATTTCCCGGGGAATCCCGAAATTTAACCGGAAGTATACATTTTCTTAATATTTTGAGACCATTGTTTTGAAAGTTCTCTTAAAAAATAATAAAATGAAGAAATTCAATTTAATATCAAAAATTATTTTTGAAAATGCAAATTTCTGAAGCAACTGGAAGTAAACAATGCCTTATTATAATAATCTATTACAGTTGAGGTAAACTTTTTTAAGAATAATGGGATAAAAAGTGATTTTAATTTGTCGTATAATTTAATCATGTTTTTGTGCTATGAAAAATCGTTTTACCGACGTGAATTATAAACCTGAAAACCATGTGGCAAAAAACATTAAAAATCTACTTGGTATGGTTTGAGGGGTGCCAAAAAGTGCAAACATATTTTTTTAAATGCTCCAAATATTTCAAAATATTGAGTTTTTTGAAGTAAAACAAACACGAGAAGTTAGATTTTTAAGGAAAACTGAAAAGCTTAACAATTTGTTCAAGAACTGAAACTAGTATTACTTGTTTTAGTAAATTTATTTGTTATGAAAAACTTAATTTCTGCATTATTTTCGTCATTTTAACTTATTGTTTCAAACCATACTCTCTCAAACGTCTCAAAAAGGCAAGTTTTAAAGCAATTTTATTGCTGTGGAGAATGGATTCTAGATTACTTTAAAAAAAAGGGGGGAAGAGTTTCCGATGCACATAGGACCTTTCGAAAAAGTAAGCGAGGATTTATTTTACTCACTGTCCAAATATTTTGATGAAAAATTACTTCTCAACAAAAAATACATTTGATCATTTTTTTGATTTGTCATACGATTTGAGCTTATAAAATTTGAAAAACTACATTTTCTTTTAGTTGTATGATTTTTTTTAATGCAGTCAAGCTATTAGTTGATCTTTACACTTATTTTAACCATTAAAGTTGCTTTCCCAAGTAACATTTTTTCCAGGAGTTCTACAAGAGCTCTTCAAGATAGCTACAGCATAGCAGTTTGGACTGCGGTAGGATAAAACTCTCTTCAAGTACTCTTCCAAACTCCTGAAGAAGTTTCGGAGAGAATTTTATCCTACCGCGGTCCAAACTGCTATGCTGTATCTATCTTGAAGAGCTCTTGTAGAACTCCTGGAAAAAATGTTACTTGGGTTACCTATACAATTTTGATGTAATTGATCAAAGCCAAGATCAGAACAATTTTTAATAAATTTAAATTTCCCGGGAATTCCTGGGATTTCCCGGGAAATTGAAAAATTTCCCGTTTCCCGGGAAATTTGTAATTCCGGGAAATTGGACGCTTTAATTCGATTTCTTAAATCATATTAGTTTTAACTGGTTTTGTACTAGCATAGAAATTTGTCAATGTTTACTTTTGCTAAATAACATCAAAAATAAATTGTATGGTTAAATTGGATTCCATCAAATTAAATCAATGAGTTATAATTATTCAATTTTTATCATTTCTAGGGCAACATTTGAAAAGGGCACCGATTTGTCGACTTTTGTTGGCAACTTTTATTCTACGAAAACATAACTTTTATTGTTCTATTTTTTTATCACGATTGAATTTTACTATTTTAAAGTGCACATATCTTTTGTAGTTTATGTTTGTTTTTGATAGTTTTTGGCCAACATCTATCATTGAAGCCCCTTGGAGCCGCTTAGCTAATAACTTTTCATCAAAAAATCCTAAAAATATGGTGTCTTCGGGAAAGTTGTTCTAAATTTAATGATATTCTAAATCTGTGAATTGATAAAGATTGGGCGACAATTGCGGCCTCCACAGGTAAACAACTGAAACAGTTGCTTTTCTCCATACATTTTGACAATTTATCCCATACAAACATCAAGCGATCAGAAGGAGGGGTTCGCGTGGTAAGATTGAGTTCAAATTTGAAATTTAGCCTAGTGATGGGTCAATTTTTTATTTAGGGGGCCCGGCGAAAACCCGGATTTGGACCACCCTAGTGCTGAATGATTCTTAGGGAGGTCAGCTAATGTTTTGAACTTCGAGTTATGTGAAATAGTTACCAGTTGTCTGAATATTTTAAAGTTATTTTAAAACTTTTTTCAATGTGAGTACCGAATGAGCCATCAAGACATTCAATATTAAAACAGGACTGTTTATTTTCCATCAACACATAGACTAATCTAACAAAAACGTTATTGCAAGCTTCAGTTTCATCCTTATAACCAACTTCACTCGCGGAAATCAATTCATCTCCCTAAAACGGCACCATTTGCGTCACGCGTTCGTCCAAATTTCACTTTCAATTTCACCTCTTTCCGCTCAATTGACACTTGAGGATTTTGGCAACCGGCCAACGACAGCTATCAATTAACCGGCTCTTGGGGCTCACATTTCATCCTGTATTGGTCTATCCATCAACAACCAATTGAGTGTTTACACAAAACTCTTTCTTGGATGCAAAATTCGCACCATCCTAGTTTAATATTGAATTGGATGTAACATTTTGAAAAAGTTCATCGTCGGAACTGTGAGGTGGACGACGCTGAATTGACCGGGTGAAAAGTGGTTTAGCACGGGACTCGAGATCCGCGCCCCTATTCAAAGTGACGTTGAGTCAACAAAGTTGTGCCATTCATGATGGTAGAAGGAGGGGCGAAATAAATTGATTTTATTGATTTAAAGTCCTTACACACAAAATTTCAGTAGAAATGCAGAAAGAGATAAAATAATAAAATAACGAGTGAAATTGTATCAAATTTCACTTATTCGTTTTAGAGTGTAATCACTTTTTGTAAGATTTGCGCGACTTCAAAGGTCGGTGACTTCAATGCTTCGAAGTGACGAACCTCTCCCGGTTCCGACAAAGCTCGACTCGACTCTAATCAGGGGGAGAGTCTGCCTTTCAAGTGACCTCTAATCAAACAGGGAGGACCACTCAAAAATAGAACAAATGAGTCAGCGGAATTGGATCGATTTTGAGGGGGAAGTTAGCTTTTTTGTTATTTTTTTGAGATTAAAAAAATCACAAATTTGAAAAAAAATATTAAAATATATTTTAGAATATTTCGGATTTTTTTCAAAATTTGCAACTATTGGAAAGCCTCCCCTAAAATCGATACCTCAAAAATGTTAACGAATCCCCCAAAGAGGTCAAGATGATACCGTGTCCGATGCGGGTTCAAAAAAGTTACCCCACACACCGTCTCTTCCATGGAAACCAAAATCCGACCCCTTTTATGGGCACGTGTAAACACAAGTGTGATAATGAGCAATGATGAATCGAACCTTCTCCTTCACCTTTTCTCTTCTCTCTGGGGTCCACGTGTCGATAGGCCTTTAAATCTAATCGGGTCTAAATTGGGAGAGGTTTTTGATTTCAAGCCGGAATGAAACCGCTAATCAAAAGGGAATTGTTTGGCCACCATCGTTGAACACTCTCTCTTGAGTTCGAGGTAAAAGTTACGGTTTTTCTTACGATTTTTTGAGGGTGTGACGAAAGGAAAATGTGTTGAAGGTTTTCACTTTTGATTGAAATTGATTCATTTGTGAAGACCACACATTTCAAAAAATCTTTATTGCTTAGATATAAATTTAAAATAAAATTTTCAGTTTTTTAAGAATCTATTTCATGACAAACTATTAAATACTCAAATTGTCATAAACTGAAACAAATTTGAAGAATCAAAAAACAATTCAAAGTTCATTCACTCTTGAACAAACAAAACTCACAAAAAATGTCGTTGACGCCCTCATCAAATCGGCGACATTTCTTGTGTCAATAAATGTGTTTGTTAATTACCCAAAAAAAAAGGCAAATGATCTCAACCTGTCTGACGGTTTGCCAAAGTCGTAGGTGTGGAGTACGGTTTTATGACCGTTTTTTGACGAGACTGACTGAAAATTAAGGAATGCAAAAAAGTCAAACGTGTGGAATGTTTACTAATTACAAAAAAAAAAAGATTTCTTTGAGAATGCTGAGTTAATTAGGCTTTGCAATCAGCTTTATTGAAAATAAAAATTCGACAGTTTTATTCGTCAAAGCCTCTCCAAATTTCTCCAATCTTGTTCAATTTCACGGTTAAGTCAATAAAACCTCGAGCGAAAAGAGTCAGGATCAGGACGCGTCAAAGCTTCACGTTAATCCAATTATTTACGTGGAGAGACATCACACAGAAAACGTAAGAGGAGAAATATGGCAACTTTCACGACTCTTTGTGTACTTTTCGAGACACTTCCATTTAAAGTTGGGCGATTCGTTTTTTTTTGTCCAGACTTCATGTCCATGGCTGCTGCTACTTCCCTGAAGATTAATGGAAGCTGAGCAGCATTTTATGATGTCCCTCGCGATGTTTATTTCGTCGTTACCGTTTCCAAGTTGGGCTCTGAAATTGAATCTTCTTAAAAGTTGAATAAGAAAACAAGACGGTGTAAAAATCTTTTGACTTGACAAGCTAAATCTCGAATGGTAAATTTTTGAAGCTTTTATTATATTTTACAATTGCTTGAAACAAAAACTCTCTCACGAATTTATTCATTCAGTTACTCATTCTCTAATTCACTAACTCATTCACTTACTTACTCACTTACTCACTTGCTCACTTATTCACCTACTCACTTACTCACTTACTCACTTACTCACTTATTCACTTACTCACTTACTCACTTACTCACTTACTCACTTACTCACTTACTCACTTACTCACTTACTCACTTACTCACTTACTCACTTACTCACTTACTCACTTACTCACTTACTCACTTACTCACTTACTCAGTTACTCATTTACTCACTTACTCACATACTCACATACTCACTTACTCACTTACTCACTTACTCACTTATTCACTTACTCACCTACTCACTTACTCACTCACTCATTCACTCACTCAATCCTTTACTCACTCACTCCTTTACTCACTCACTTACTTACTTACTTACTCACTCACTCACTTACTCACTTGCTTACTTACCCGATTGGTCATTCACTCACTCAATCCCTTACTCACTCACTTACGTACTTACTTACTCACTCACTCACTTACTCACTTGCTCACTTACTCATTTACTCATTTACTCACTTACTCACTTACTCACTTACTCACTTACTCACTTACTCACTTACTCACTTACTCACTTACTCATTTACTCACTTACTCACTTACTCACTTACTCACTTACTCACTTACTCACTTACTCACTTACTCACTTACTCACTTACTCACTTACTCACTTACTCACTTACTCACTTACTCACTTACTCACTTACTCACTTACTCACTTACTCACTTACTCACTTACTCACTTACTAGTTACTAACCTACTCACTTACTCACTCACTTACGCACTCACTTACTCACTCACTAACTCACTCACTTACTTACTCACTTACTCACTCACTTACTCACTCACTAACTCACTCACTTACTTACTCACTTACTCACTCACTCACTCACTTACTCACTCACTTACTCACCCACTTACTCACTCACTTACTCACTCACTTACTCGCTCACTTACTCACTCACTTACTCACTAACTCAGCAATCCATTCTCTGAATGGTAGAAGTTAATGAGTGATTGAGTGAGTGACTGCGTGAGTGACTGCGTGAGTGAGATAGTGAATGAATGAGTAAGAAGGTAAGTGAGTGACTTGCATAAAAATGCAGACGAACTCTTTAAGATTAGGTAGAAAAAACCCATCAAATTTCGCGAGACCCTAATAACAACCATTACATAAAAAGCTGTCGTGCCGCGAGTCTCACAAAACCCCCATAAATTAACCGATTGACCAAATGGCACACTCTCGCACAACCACCTCTCACGAGAAAAAGAGTCGTGAGTGGGTTTCACATTTCGCACGCACCCGAGTCAGTACGGCACCCCCAAAAAGCCATCGCCAAATAATAACAAGCAAACAAGAAAACAAAAATCCCCCTAACGAGAAAAGGCAACAACCAAGTATTCAAAGTAAGAAAAGGCCAAACATCAATCGATCGACGCAAACAACGCACAAATGGTCATGTTTTGCACCGCGCGCAGAGGTCCCAATTTCTGCACTTTTTGGCAAACCATTTGAAGCGCTTATGCAATGGTCGTGGCAACACACGCCCCTCTTTTGCTGTGGGTCAATAATAGGAGTAGGACAACCCTAACCTCCACCGGCGTGTGAATGCATCGCAAACGGCGAGGCACTTTGCCGAGGGGTACTCTTTATTTGCATTGATCGATGTGGTTGTGAGGAGCTGACCCCGCGTCGATCGTTTAGAAGAAGGCAGCTGAAGTGGCTTTGGATTGATCGGTTTAAAGACAATGCATTCCAGTGGCATGTGTGTGGTGTAGAGATGGTAGGGGTCACATTTTAGGTCGGTTAGACCTCTTTGTAATGTTGATACTATGATTTTGACCTATTTTATAAATTTGACCTGATTTAAACCTAATGACCTATTGACATTTTTGGACATTGATCTGTTCAATATTTGTTCTTTTTTTGTCATTTTTGGTAACTGTTTGGTCATTGCATTCTTTAAGGTCATTTTCCTTTTTTTGGTCAGTGACTTTTTTGTACATAGGTCATTTACCTCTATTCCACAATTAACCGCTGTTTCTTCGTTGAAATCTGTTTCACAATTGGCCTCTGTTTGGTCATTGACCTCTGTTTGGCCATTGATCTCTGTTTGGTCAGTTATACCTGTTAGGTCAATGACCTCTGTTAGGTCAGTGTTAAATGATAGGTCATTGACCTGTGTTTAGGCAAGATCCAAGCTTTTTTTTCTAGATTTCGATTGCTAGAAATTGATAACCCTACGATCTCTAACCCATTCCAAACAAGAAGAAATCTCTCACAACTCCTCGTGAGCAACAAAACAACTCCAACAAATCGACATGATTATTAGCGATTGTGTTGTTGTTGTTGTTTGTGTCCCAACAGCACACTCACAATCACACTCTCACACACTGAGTGTGGCACTTTTAAGGGAGTGTTCTCGCGTGTGAATGGTTTTTATGGTGCGCTGACCAACCAACCAACAAATGTGCCCAAATAATCATAATTTACGCCGTCCAAAGCGCTGACGAGAGCGCGCGCTGGCGCGTGTTTGTCGTCAAACCACCATGAATAAACAAAACGGGGAGTTTGCTGGCGCAAAAAAAAAGAAGTAGAGCAAACTTAATAGAATGGTCATTTGAGGGGTACCGTTTGGCGTGTTTACTAACGAAGCGAATAGTGGCAAATTCAGGTGGCAAGTGTTGAGTTGCTTTTATGGATTGTGGATTTGAGAAAATAGATTGAACAGAGTCAAAAATTGTGTAAAATTGGAAGCTGTAAAATGTGATGGTTTATTATTACCTCTTTTATGACGTAATTTTACCTCAATTTAGTCTGAAAAGTGGCGAAATTATTTCTCAATTCTAGTTTTACTAGAATTGCGGTGAATTTACACATTTTAAAAGGTAAAATTACGCTTTTTCAATGATATAAAAGATGTACTCATTATCAGATGTATTATGATGTGTACATTGATTGTGACAAGAATTTGAAAAATAAACCAAAATTATAAACGATTGATATGGAAAGTATTTAAAAAATAAATAAATAAAAAAAACTTCAATTACAAATAAAAAAATTAATTTTTTTTTCTTAGCTCCTAAGTTTTACATGTAAGAAAATATCAATATTAAAATAATTTTGTTTTTTAAATATTTAGCTTCGTTTGTTAATTCTTATAGTATTCTCGCAGTTGCTATCAGCTATCAGTGAATTTTATTTTTAACAATGGCATTTAAAATTTAGAAACGTAACAAATTTATCTAATCTTTCTAACTATTTCTAACAAAACTATTGATTAATTTTTTTGTATATCTATTGACTCAGTAAACAAATAAACATTTAATCGAGAAATTATAAGTGAGAGTGTGTGCGTGCAACATGGAGTTAAACTTTTCTATGTGCCATTGTAACCTTCACAGCAACTTCATAGAAAGTTTAACTCCATGTTGCACACACTCTCACTTTCACACTTAGTTCAAAATTGCTCTTTACCAACGATGTTTACCGATAATGACGATATTTTATAACAATAAGGTTATTGTTATCGAAGTCCAAATTTTTTTTAGCGTTAACTGACGATTACACAGTAAAAAATGTGTCAATTTGGAAAGTGTAATTTTGGAAGGTAGAATATTTATTCTTCTATTATGCAATTTGACCTCAGCTTTTTTTCTGACATAACAACATTTTTTCTGACATAAAAGATGTTCCCATCCCCAGATTTTTTTACTGTGTACATTTTTTTAAATACTCAATAGTTTCTCAAAATTGATGTCTAGTTAAAAAGAACTCAAAACTTCTTTTGCTTGAAAGTTATCATTTTTTTAAAATTTGCAATATGGCTATCAAAAGGCACAACTGTTGTTGAAATGTTTACTTAATTAGATTTTCCGTGTTTTACTACAATTATCATGGTGTGCATTATTAGTATTGAACAACGCGATTTATTTTTGTATTAATTTTCAATGTTGTAAAAAAAAGTTATTCATAAAATATGGTATTGTGAAGTGGGTCTCGTGGCGCAGGGGTAGCGGCTTCGGCTGCCGATCCCGATGATGCTATGAGACGCGGGTTCGATTCCCGCCTTATCCACTGAGCTTCTATCGGATGGTGAAGTAAAACGTCGGTCCCGGTTTCTCCTGTCTCGTCAGAGGCGCTGGAGCAGAAATCCCACGTTAGAGGAAGGCCATGCCCCGGGGGGCGTAGTTCCAATAGTTTCGTTTTTCGTATTTTGTGAGCATTATATATTTTAAACTTAAAATCTAAACTAGTGAAATTTTATGAAATAGTTTGACATTATAAATTGTTGAGTATTTTTAATACCTAAGGTGCTTTGTACAAAATAGTATTATATAGTAAAATCTCTTATCTGTTGAAAATTTTAAAAATATTTTGCGCACCCATATTTGAAATCATGTCAATTAATAAATTAAATTAAAAATCATCGTTTTGGGAAAATTATGTGAAAACTCATGTTAAAAACTAACTTAATCCACTTATGTGGTTGGAGCCTTCCTCACTTATACCAACAATGGCTGATATGATGGAATTGTACAAAAATATCATTTATTTTTAAGATCCGGAATAAAAAAGTACATAAATATCATTTCAGTGGTCATACCTCGAGAAAGGGTTGCCAGATCTTCAATGTTTTGGACTCATTGGAAAGGTTTTTTGATGACCTTACCAACGATGGGTTGAATGGTGGATTCGAACTTAGCTTACATGCATTTAAGTGAGATCCGGCATCCAAAAAGTACATCAATATCACTTAAGTGGACATATCTCGAGACAGAGTTGCCAGATCTTTCATGTTTTGAAGTTGTTAGAAAGGTCATTTGATAACCTAACTAACGATGGGTCGGATAGAGGATCCGGACATAGTTTACATACATTTAAGTGAGATCCGGCATCCAAAAAGTACATCAATATCACTTATGTGTACATATCTCGAGACAGGGTTGCTAGATCTTCAATGTTTTGGACGCATTGGAAAGGTTTTTTGATGACCTCACCAACGATGGGTTGGATGATGGACCCGGGCATAGTTTACATACATTTAAGTGAAATCCGGATACATGTGAAAACACATGTTTATTAGGGTGCCCAGAAAAAATGACCCCCAGCTCCACAAGCCGAAAACTGATCCCTAGGGTATTCTAAGCCTCTGTGCAAAATTTGAGCGAAATCGGTCAACATTAACCCATTGATACTCGGGCATGAAGTTTGTATGGGAAAAATCGTCAAAATGTATGGAGAAACGGCACAGTTTCGTAATTCTCCCTGTAGGTGGCGTTGCGAGTGTCCAAAGTTTGCCAAACGTGAGATTCTTATGTGAAATTTAATGCCCAACAACTTTGTAGAAGAGTGCAAGACGATCCGAGTTAACCTCAAAAAGTTATTAGCATTTTAGTGAAGTGGTCTCCAACCGACATGGCCAAAGGGCCTAATTCGGTATTGCCACTCAGCAATTCTCCACGAAAACAGCATGGAAAAAACCAAAGTCCTCGGATCGGGCTCAATTTTTTTCTGGGGGTTCCCTGGCTGAAATAATTAGACCCGTATTTTTTTGTTTGGCCATTAGGGTGACCTACGCCGTGTTAGGGTGGTCTGAAAAATGGCAATTTTCGTCGATTTTCGCAAAAACCACTTTTTTCGAAAAATCATAACTCCTCGCCATTTTAACCGATTTCAATTGTCTTTCTACGCAAATGAAAAGTGATAAGTCGGTCTTTCAAAGAAAAATGGTAAGAAGTTTCAAAAATCTAGCCTAACATATGAAAAGGGCGTATGAAACTTTAAAATGCCGTTTTGACGGTGTCTGGACCAAAGAGCCTATGTCTGGAAATATTTTTATTGGATTCCCCGGACATTTTTACATAACATACTAAAAAATGGGAGGAGTTCATTTACAGGATTCCGAGATATAATTTTTTGAAAATAAAATCCGTGTTTTTTGACGCGCCGCGCGCAAAAACCGGAGAATGACGAAATTGGCAAAAAATCAACTTTTTTCACTAAAACTGCGATAACTTCGTCTGCGATAAGTTGCGTCTTTTAATTACGAAAATTTTGGTACCCAAACATCTATAGGTCATCGCTGAAATTTTAATGTTATCGCAGTTTTAGTGAAAAAAGTTGTTTTTTTTTTGCCAATTTCGTCATTCTCCGGTTTTTGCGCGCGGCGCGTCGAAAAACACGGATTTTATTTTCAAAAAATGATATCTCGGAATCCTGTTAAAGTTTCAAAGAGACGCAAGACATTCAAGATGGCGGCCAAGATGGCGGCTGTATAGAAAACCCTAAACACAAAGGGTGTTATGCGACCTTCAAACGACTACTCAAATTTAACTAATCTTGGGGCTCTAAACACGATTAAGACCACTACAGACTTCCAAACAGACAATGTTATTCAAACCAAGATGGTGGCCAAGATGGCGGCTGTATAGAAAATGCTTAACACAAAGGGTATTATGTGACCTGCAAACGACTACTCAAATTTAACTAATCTTGGGGCTCTGAACACGATTAAGACCACTACAGACTTCCAAACAGACAATGTTATTCAAACCAAGATGGCGGCCAAAATGGCGGCTGTATAGAAAATGCTAAACACAAAGGGTATTATGTGACCTGCAAACGACTACTCAAATTTAACTAATCTTGGGGCTCTGAACACGATTAAGACCACTACAGACTTCCAAACAGACAATGTTATTCAAACCAAGATGGCGGCCAAGATGGCGGCTGTATAGAAAATGCTAAACACAAAGGGTATTATGTGACCTGCAAACGACTACTCAAATTTAACTAATCTTGGGGCTCTGAACACGATTAAGACCACTACAGACTTCCAAAAAGACAATGTTATTCAAACCAAGATGGCGGCTGTATAGAAAATGCTAAACACAAAGGGTATTATGTGACCTGCAAACGACTACTCAAATTTAACTAATCTTGGGGCTCTGAACACGATTAAGACCACTACAGACTTCCAAACAGACAATGTTATTCAAACCAAGATGGCGGCCAAGATGGCGGCTGTATAGAAAATGCTAAACACAAAGGGTGTTATGTGACCGGCAAACGACTACTCAAATTTAACTAATCTTGGGGCTCTGAACACGATTAAGACCACAAACTTCCAAACAGACAAGGTTATCCCTCTACAACCCAACCCCGCCTTTAGACGGGATTAGATTTAAAAAATCGCCAAAAATCCATTGTTCAACAAATTTTTGATCTTTAAAAAGCATTGGAAAGAAGATCCCTTAAATTTTAAATACTGTGTGGGTTGGAAGTACTTGATTATTGTGAGTGACTTCGTCAATGTTTTTAAAAATGTATTTTTTAGGGGTCAGCTTTGGCTGTGTTTTTTACTAACATTTCCTAGACTTTAAGTAAAAAGAAGAATGCAGTATTTTTTCTAGTGCCCCAGACTATGCCTCTTAACATTTATTTACAATTTAAATGATTATGATTATGAATTTTGATTTGTATTTTAGTATTTTAGTATTTTAGTATTTTAGTATTTTAGTATTTTAGTATTTTAGTATTTTAGTATTTTAGTATTTTAGTATTTTAGTATTTTAGTATTTTAGTATTTCAGTATTTTAGTATTTTAGTATTATAGTATTTTAGTATTTTAGTATTTTAGTATTTTAGTATTTTAGTATTTTAGTATTTTAGTATTTTAGTATTTTAGTATTTTAGTATTTTAGTATTTTAGTATTTTAGTATTTTAGTATTTTAGTATTTTAGTATTTTAGTATTTTAGTATTTTAGTATTTTAGTATTTTAGTATTTTAGTATTTTAGTATTTTAGTATTTTGGTATTTTAGTATTTTAGTATTTTAGTATTTTAGTATTTTAGTATTTTAGTATTTTAGTATTTTAGTTTTTTAGTGTTTTAGTATTTTAGTATTTTAGTATTTTAGTATTTTAGTATTTTAGTATTTTAGTATTTTAGTATTTTAGTATTTTAGTATTTTAGTATTTTAGTATTTTAGTATTTTAGTATTTTAGTATTTTAGTATTTTAGTATTTTAGTATTTTAGTATTTTAGTATTATAGTATTTTAGTATTTTAGTATTTTAGTATTTTAGTATTTTAGTATTTTAGTATTTTAGTATTTTAGTATTTTAGTATTTTAGTTTTTTAGTATTTTAGTATTTTAGTATTTTAGTATTTTAGTATTTTAGTATTTCAGTATTTCAGTATTTTAGTATTTTAGTATTTAAGTTTTTCAGTATTTTAGTATTTTAGTATTTTAGTATTTCAGTATTTCAGTATTTTAGTATTTTAGTATTTTAGTATTTTAGTATTTTAGTATTTTAGTGTTTTAGTATTTTAGTATTTTAGTATTTTAGTATTTTAGTATTTTAGTATTTTGATATTTTAGTATTTTAGTATTTTAGTATTTTAGTATTTTAGTATTTTAGTATTTTAGTATTTTAGTATTTTAGTATTTTAGTATTTTAGTATTTTAGTATTTTAGTATTTTAGTATTTTAGTATTTTAGTATTTTAGTATTTTAGTATTTTAGTATTTTAGTATTTTAGTATTTTAGTATTTTAGTATTTTAGTATTTTAGTATTTTAGTATTTTAGTATTTTAGTATTTTAGTATTTTAGTATTTTAGTATTTTAGTATTTTAGTATTTTAGTATTTTAGTATTTTAGTATTTTAGTATTTTAGTATTTTAGTATTTTAGTATTTTAGTATTTTAGTATTTTAGTATTTTAGTATTTTAGTATTTTAGTATTTTAGTATTTTAGTATTTTAGTATTTTAGTATTTTAGTATTTTAGTTTTTTAGTATTTTAGTATTTTAGTATTTTAGTATTTTAGTATTTTAGTATTTCAGTATTTCAGTATTTTAGTATTTTAGTATTTAAGTTTTTCAGTATTTTAGTATTTTAGTATTTTAGTATTTCAGTATTTCAGTATTTTAGTATTTTAGTATTTTAGTATTTTAGTATTTTAGTATTTTAGTATTTTAGTTTTTTAGTATTTTAGTATTTTAGTATTTTAGTATTTTAGTATTTTAGTATTTTAGTATTTTAGTATTTTAGTATTTTAGTATTTTAGTATTTTAGTATTTTAGTATTTTAGTATTTTAGTATTTTAGTATTTTAGTATTTTAGTATTTTAGTATTTTAGTATTTTAGTATTTTAGTATTTTAGTATTTTAGTATTTTAGTATTTTAGTATTTTAGTATTTTAGTATTTTAGTATTTTAGTATTTTAGTATTTTAGTATTTTAGTATTTTAGTATTTTAGTATTTTAGTATTTTAGTATTTTAGTATTTTAGTATTTTAGTATTTTAGTATTTTAGTATTTTAGTATTTTAGTATTTTAGTATTTTAGTATTTTAGTATTTTAGTATTTTAGTATTTTAGTATTTTAGTATTTTAGTATTTTAGTATTTTGGTATTTTAGTATTTCATTATCTATAGGATTTTCTATACAGCCGCCATCTTGGCCACCATCTTAGTTTGAATAACCTTGTCTGTTTGGAAGTCTGTAGTGGTCTTAATCGTGTTTAGAGCCCCAAGATTAGTTAAATTTGAGTAGTCGATTGCAGGTCACATAATACCCTTTGTGTTTAGGGTTTTCTATACAGCCGCCATCTTGGCCGCCATCTTGAATGTCTTGCGTCTCTTAGAAAATTTCGCCTATCAACCTTTAAATTCGGATTCAGCTGGATCGATTTAGTCTAATTCATACTTTGTTGATTTTGTTTTCTTTGTTTGACAAAAAATATCCCAAAATTACAATTTTATGCTTGCTTTCCTTAGTGGCAATACCGGATTAGGCCCTTTGGCCATGTCGGTTGGAGACCACTTCACTAAAATTCTAATAACTTTTTGAGGTTAACTCGGATCGTCTTGCACTCTTCTACAAAGTTGTTGGGCATTAAATTTCACATAAGAATCTCACGTTTGGCAAACTTTGGACACTCGCAACGCCACCTACAGGGATTATTACGAAACTGTGCCGTTTCTCCATACATTTTGACGATTTTTCCCATACAAACTTCATGCCCGAGTATCAATGGGTTAATGTTGACCGATTTCGCTCAAATTTTGCACAGAGGCTTAGAATACCCTAGGGAACAGTTTTCGGCTTGTGGAGCGAGGTTTTGAAACATTTGCCCATATTCTGGGCACCCTAATGTTTATACATAACTTTTGAACTGCTTATCGAAACTTCAATCTGTATGAAACTCGATCTATGGGACCTTAAACCGAATGCAACAGGTTCGGGTTCAGCCAGTGCCGAGAAACATGAGCTAGTTTGTTGGTCACATACATACATACACACAATCATACACACACACATACACACAGACATTTGTTCAGTTTTCGATTCTGAGTTGATATGTATACATGAAGGTGGGTCTACGACGTTTTTATACAAAGTTCATTTTTAGAGCAGGATTATAGCCTTACCTCAGTGAGGAAGGCAAAACCATGAAAATTCTAAAATGAATAATACGATATTTTGTGAAAACTCTAGTATTTTCTAGTAAATTCTTTAATCAATAAATTTTTTAAATAAATGCTTTTGTCGTTTGATAGAATTATTGCAAATTGTGAAAAATCTTTATTTTCAAAAAAAAAAAAACATATTAAACAGAACTTTTCAAATAACTACATTTATCAAAACCAAAAAAATGTTTCTGGAAAAATATCAAAATCTGAGAAGATTATGTTTTCCTTTTGAGAATCTATTTTAAATTAGTTTTGACGGGATTCCTAAGGCTGGTAAAAATTTTATTTAAAGTTTTTGTTCCCCCCCCCTTCAAAGTTGGCCCGAAAAATCAAGGGGCAAAAAAATATTTTTTCAAAAAACTTCAATATTTTTATGAAATTTTAAGTGCAATTAGTTAAAATCAATTTAAAATGAATTCCCCTGCGTTTAGAATCATTTTTAGCATGTTTGGGTTGATTTAAAAATCTTTTGATTTTTTGAAAATTTTCGATGTCTACTATCGCTAAAGTTTTTTTTTCGCTAAAATTTTTGTTTTCGTCAAATTTTACATTTTTTGAAAACTTTTATTGCAAAAACAACTGAACTAGTGTAAAATACATTTTAAAACACTTTTTCCATGCAAATGTTGAAACTATTTTTTTTATTTTTTGCCCCCCCCAAAAACTTTTAAAAATAGTTGCATCGGCCTAATAACAGCTTGGATGTTTAGAAAATATCTTTGAGCCAAATTTTCTGTCGATTTTTTTAAAGGGCCAATTAAAAAACTGTATTTTACCAATATTTCTATTTTTTAAAACGCACCTCGTATCGTCAAATGGGGTGAATCGGGACTTCAGTCTGAATAGGGAAAGCAATTTTTAGAGGATTTGAAAGCTTGAAATTTGAAAAATGATGCGTTATTTTGGTATCCTCTGTCTGTTCTATCCGATACTAGTCAAAAATATCCAAATCATTTGCAGTAACAAGGCTCAAACATTCGTCCCAACTTGCCCCATTTGTGCTGATTCAACCCAGATTACAGTACATCATAAAAATGAAAATTAGAATATTTTGAATGTTTTTAAAATTAATAAGCTATTGTTGGCATAACCCTTCGTCAATCAGTTACTAAAATACTTTTTTGATTATTGATACTCATTTTCGAATGTTTGGATATTAATAGTTTTGGTTGAATCCCTTAGGTCATCATGACTTTTGTTTAAATAAAAGATAATGTGACAAACGTTTAACAATAATAAAACTTGACAACCTTTAGCTAACAGGGTATTTATTTTGCATTGAAAAGAACTCATCCCTTAGCTCATCATTGCATTTTTTTTCTTGCAAAAAAAAATGATATCCAGCTACACTTAAACCATAAAATTTCACTTTCAGTTCAATCCAGCCTAAAAAAATAAAATAAATAATCCAGATAAAAAAATGCAAAATGCGCCCAGTACCAAACCCATGGCCTCATCGATAACCTGTTTCGAGGCTGCTTTCAGCTCCAGCTGAGCTGACCCAGCCAAATCTGGCTTGCCAGTGCTGTGATATGGGCTTTGAGATGATGACCGTGAAATTGGGGAGGTTGTTAAGGTTTCGGGTGGCGTAATCTCGGCGGGAGGTTACGTAATCGTGTTTGTTTGGGATTGGATCTATTTTTGTGTTGTAATTTTTTGTAGGATTGGTAATTTTAAAGAAAGTAGTAAGTCTCCAAAATGCTAATAAAACAAAATAATCAGCTTTATCGCGGAAATCTTGAAAATTAATGGCCATTATTAAAACTGCATTAATATTCCAACTTCAGCTGACCTCTATAATGAGCCTTCATTTCCGTGCAGATTGCGTGACTACTTTCTTTTTTGCTGACTTCGAACGAAAAGAAATTTAATTTTTTATGTTTTTCAAGCTTGTTAACTTTTCGGATCCTCTTGAGAAATCGAATTCAAAAAATCCTCTGAAAAAATTAAATTTTAATATTATTTGATTTTTTTATACAGACAAATTCTCACGTCAAAAAATCATTTGTGGACACTTTTTCAAAAAGGAAAAAGAGCGAAAAAAATCCTCTTTCCCTTGATTAAGTGCGACCATTAAGAGTTATGATGTGAGTGCGCCCGGTCCGAAAAGTATAATTTTACAACCCCAAAATGGCAGTAATTTTCACCTGCTCCCTTCTGCCTTAATCTGAAGGTTTTCCCCCGTTCCCGAGATTGCGGAACCTTATAATGATGATTATGAAGATCACATATATGTGGGCAATTTTTGTTGTTTCGAGGGAGAAAAATGCCAATTAAGAGGCTCCTTAAGTGCGTGGCTTTTTGGGACTTTAATGTCGTTTCTCCCGGGAGAAATTTAACCTTTCTTTTTATGGCGGTGGAGAAATGCGATCCCCCTCTCGTGGGTATGATTTATACTAACGACACTTAATTGGGCTTTATTAATTTTTGGATGAGAGAGGGAACTTTAAAGGTTGACCGACCAGTGTTGCCAAATTGTTATTTTTATTCGTTATGTTATTTAAAAATTTAAAAAAAAATCCTCTATGTATTTCTATAATTTAAGCCTCCCCTTAGGTAGCTTACCTTGCACCGACGATGACCTGGTCCCGTGCGACGTCGAACAGCAGCCGCGAGAATGACGTAACGTTGACATCGGTGAACCGATCCGACGTTGGCAGCAAATCTGCAAAAAGAAGAGGAGGAAGAATCCATCATTAATCAAGCGATCAATTTTCTGGATGAAATTTTACGCTCCGCAATCGATTTATGGAGAAGCTAGCTTGCGTGATGCAATCGACGAACCTGAAACTCGAAAGTCGTTGAACGTCGTCCTACGCACGCAAAAATCTATCACCAGTGTGGTATGATTTACAGCTTGCAACTGTAGTATCTGGTTACGGTAGGAACCTGTTAGTTTGACAGAATCAATCTAAATGGCTTCTCATTTTCCACAGTTCTTGAAAACTCAAAACCCAAAATATTTTGAGGACTTGGAGTAGGCAAAGCTTGATCAAAATTGAGATTGGCGTTAGCTTATCTTAATCAATTTTAATTGAAGTGGTTGTTGAAGTCGGAGTTGAGACTGTAATCAACAAATTTTCAGAAGCCGAGGTTGGAACACTTTAAGGAGTCAGAGCCGTCAAATTCTGAGAACTTCAGATTTGTATGGGAGATGTGTTCAGAGTTGAATTCGGAGTCTATGGAGTAGATAGTTTGTTGGGTGTGTGTGTTTCCAGTACAATTCCAGCTGGCCGGCAGCGAAATTATGGAAAAGTATAATTTGTATCAGAATTGAATTATGCTGGTACAAGTTATCTTAGTCCCAAGTATCAGGCGATGATAGCCTTCGTGATGCTTCCAATAAACTATTTTAGAATGGCAGAGAACCTGGCGGACAAATTAGAGGTCACTGGGCAAGGTGCAAGTTGGAATCCCATCCGATTCAAGTCGTTTTTTGTTCATATTCTATGTGTCCAATTCCTGAGTCAGAATTTTTCCAGGGTATAAACCGAGCTTCAATCTCTGATCTTTTTACTTCCGAGACAGATGCCGCAGGATCGGGAATTTCAAATAGTAATAATAAATCTTTTGAACTGGAATCAAGTGTCAGCCTTTTTGAGGACCTTTAGTCAAGCTACTGAGCGAAACAAGAGTCGGACTCAACCAATGATAATCATTGGGAAAGTTGGAGTTACAAATTGTGTCCGTCGTGCTAACTTGTCGCACGTGCATTTTGTGTCAAATTGAGTTAAGAACGCCATTTTGTGCAGCTCACAATGCCTCATCTTTTGACCTTTACAGATCCCCAAAATTCGATTTCAATCCTAAGATATTGAATAAAACCAAAAAAAAAACTCCGAAGTTTCAATCTTGTCGTGCTATCTTGTCACTCTCTGAAAATTGATGTAAGTGTGACAACTGGCCAAAGGGATTTCAGGTCAGAACGCGTTTGACGCACGTAGAAGTTTGACTACCTTAAACATTTGTAATTATAACTCGGGACTCCCGCAACCAACTTGGTCAGACAAACCAAACGTGTTTGTTATTGTTTACATTGCGTGTTTTCGTTTTTGTTTATTCAAGGTCAAACATTAAAACGCGTTTTTCTCGAAACGTCGAAATGGCGGGTGCGACAAAATATCACGACAGCGTCGAAATCTTGAAAAGTTGGAGTCGAAGTCAGACAAGTATCCATTTTTTTGCATGAGATGTTATAATCGCAGTAGAAGCTGAAAGAATCGCTACTGTTTGACTGGGTGACTCCGACTTCAGCGCTCGAAAAGTACCCGACTTCTGAAGATTTAGCGACTTACACTCCGTCGAGTTTGCCAACTCCGACTCCGACTCCAACTCTGGGTTCTCAGAAGAATCCGACTCAACCGACACAGCCCTGCTATTTGAAGACCCGAGTCTAATTCGACTAAAACCAGAACAATTTGAGTAGCTTATTTGCAACAACTTTGTCTGAGACTCGCTGTCGGAGTCGCAATCGTTGGCGTCGAGTCTTTTTCTGAAGGCTGGAGTCGGAATTGGAATTTTCACAAATTGGAGTCCGAGTCGGAGTTGAAGTCAACAAATCCTGACAAGCCAGAGTCGGATTCGACTAACTATAAATAATTTGTTGGAAGTTGGAATCAGAGTTGGTGGCGTTGAGTATTGTTGGAGAGCTAGAGTTGAAGTCAACAAAGACGTTTGGAATCCGAATGAGTAATTTCGGAACTTGTGAGAACCAAGAGTTAGAGTCGGGTTCAGAGTAGTTAGATCCTGAGAAAACCGTGTCAGGCTCGTGGTCAGATTCGAACAGTTTTCAACAATGTTGTGCGGGATTTGTTTTTGGAGTTGGAGTCGGTTCTTTATGGAAGGTTGGAATCGAAGTCTGAATTTTGAATTGAGCCTTTTGGGAACTCGGCGTCGTAGTAGAAGCCAATATATCGTTAGAAGCCGGCTTCGAGGTCAACCAATTATCTTATTGGAATCAAAAATTGACAAAAAACTGATGTTGAAGTTGGTACTAGAGATGGGACAACAATACAGTAATTTAGTAATTTAGTAATTTTTTTACTTTTGGCATTATCAAACTAGTGCCTTTTTGCTGTAGCATGTTTTCAATAGAAAAAAGTGACTGTCAAACTAGCAGCGCCCAACTGTACCATCAATCCAGCAACATCAAGCTATAAAACGGAGGAATCCGGATTCGCCAAAAATGGCGGTCCGATTTCTAGGGGCGGAATTCCACCGCCACCCTCAGTTTGACGCGCGCTCGGTTAAGGAGGAGTATCATTTGCAATGTAAATTTTTTGTCACCAACCGCCAAAAACGTTGCGGCCTCGGAAGATATGTTCAAACCTCCTTGGACGGCGCAGATGGCGTTTCGCGCGCGAGGTTTATTTGCGCAATAAATTAAGATGGACAATTTTTTCGCACCTTGATAAGGTGGGTGAGATAACTTAATTTTTTGAACGTTGAGCACTAGGTGTAAGCAGGATTTGAAGGTGTGGTTTGACCTTGACTGTAACACACTAGCACTAAAAACAAGAGTTACTAGGTTGAAATTGTTGCAACATTGTTCGACGAAACTGATTGTTTTGAATTTCTTAATAATATTTTCAAGATCTAACCAGTTCATCAAACCACAACTCCGGAAGCGTCACCGTTTCCAGCTACTTCATCAATCCCCCTAAAGGGAGTGAATAATGCAGCTTGCCGCGGTTCGTTAGACCCATATCGTGAGCTATGAATCAGACGAGACTTTCAAAATAATGCGCCATTGTTCGAACGAGCGAAGTGAACGTGCGCCATGAACTTCGGAAGCTACCAAACCCAACTCTCCATAAATAAATCCACCCTCATCAGCTACGGTATTCCCTTCAGCATCCCGGTGTGAGCGGAATCAGACGAAAAAACAAGAGCATAACTCACGGTTCTATGAACAAACAATGGTCCTTAGTGGTTTGCATATGAACGAAAAAAAACCTCCCCAAGAATAAGTGCAAACATGCTGGCCGCCACGGCGAAGGGTTCACAATTTAAATAAATTGATAAAATCTTACATAATGTGCGCGCGGTTTAAGCAGTGTGCAAATAATGGTTTTGGAATCTGGACCGAGTACGTGTACGTGAACATTGAGAAGGGATTTATGTTATCACTGGGCTCGTTGAAGGACTGCACAGTATGGAACGAAGGAGTGTTCCTCGGCGGCGATTGTCTTGGGGGGCAAACAACAGCTGCAGCTGTTGGTATGGAAAGAAGCATTGAGGTGGTTTTAAAATGTGTTTTTGGAGATTTTTCAAAGTGTCTTAGATAAGTAATTCAAAATTCAATGCGATTTATTTATTTATTTTTCACGGTATTAAGCTTTTTTTTTATATTTTACTATACTTACCCTTTTTAATCACGGCGTGTTTTCTAGAACAACCTTATCAGGAAAAAATAGTCATCGCAACTTACAAATGTGTCTTATAGGAAATTTTCTCAGCTTTCCAATGCTTCTAAAAGCGAAATGTTTCATCGGGAAATTTCTGAGATATCTCTATTTTAAGTTTTTTAATTTTAAATTCCTTTATTATTTATTGGAAACATTATACTAACAGTTCAGAAAACTTATCAAATGATGTGTTTCATGAGTCATTTACTCATCAAAATGTTTGCACATTTTGATGAGTAAGACAAGAAACAACTTTGTAGAAGGTTGAAAACCGCTAAACATTTTGAAAATTATGTTTTGTCTTTGTTTTTGAATATATGGGATTTATTCAGAAATTAAAATCATAAAACAGTGTGAAAATGTATTTTTTACAAGAATTATTTGATGATTACATATTTTTTGTGTACAATAGGGTGCCCAGAAAAAATGACCCCCTGCTCCACAAGCGGAAAACGTTTTTTTGGGTTATTATAAGCATCGGTGTAAATTTTGAGCGACATTGGATGAGATTAACCCATTGATACCCGAGCCTAAAGTTGGTGAAAAAACAGTTTTCCATACAAAAATGACTTTTTTAAATCGCTAATAACTTATCAGGATCGAGTTTTACAGCTTTGGTATGTTCCACAAAGTTGTAGAGCATTAAATTTTCATTAGGAATCTCACTTTTGGGAATATTCGGATGGAAGTAGCGCACCGTGCAGACCAAACCGCAAGAAACTTGGATTTTCCATACATTTTTTCGATTTTTCCCATACAAACTTCACCTCCGAGTATCAATGGGTAAATGATGACCGATTTTGCTCATATTTGGTCCAGAGTCCTAGAATAGGTCAAGGAACAATATTCAGCTTGTGGAGCGAGGTTTTGAGAAAAAGTCCCATATTCTGGGCACCCTAGTGTACAAATATCACGTGTCTACTCTGATTTAGCTTGTTCAACCGAAACTTTGGCAGGTTTGTGATTGTTAATGGTATTATTGAATTTTATTGAATAAATTTGATATTTTCTTAAGCAAACGTTAACCAGGAACATAAAAACAAATATGATTTGAAATCGAAAATGTACTACATATTACTGCAGCAAGCTTCAAAAGTCATATTTTCATGAGTATAAAATAAAGATAAAATTTTATAAAATGTTTTCTGTTGAAAATGCTCTTAAAAGTAGCAATAAAACTCGAGTCTTCCAATTAAGAATTCTGAAAACGCCATGACAAACATTTATTTTTGCTTGAACAAAAATTAATTTTAACAAAAAAAAATCTAACAGAAACATTCTTTAAAAACTATTTGAACAAAAATCGAGACATATATATATTTTTTCAAGATGAGAGTCTTATAAACTTCTAAAATATTGCTAATTTCTTGATAATTTAATACAAAAAAAACTGAAATAATCATTTCATACTAATGAAAAGTATTGCTCCTAAAGCTAGCAACAGTAATTTGCAGTATAATTTCGAGTATGAAACATGTTTTGTATCCATGCAACTAGTTAGTGTTTGATTAAGGAAATATGATATTTATTCATAAAAATCTTGTAATACCCTATCAATCTCAAACCTGTAGAAATTTCGATTGTATCAGCTGATTCCAAGCTGAATCATAGCAGACCGGTGTTATTTGTTCACAACAATTATGTAATAATCTATTTGGTCTTGTAAAAATAATATTTCAATACGGTTTTATTATTTATTTATTTAAATAAATCCCACATATTCAAAAAATCGGTTAAAACTAAATTTTCAAAATGTTTAGCGGTTTGCAACCATCTACAAAGTTGTTTCTTGTCTTATTTTAAACATTTTGATCAGTAAAATACACATGAAACACATCATTTGACAAGTTTCCTGGACTGTTATTTAAAAGTTTCCAATAAATTGTCAAGGATTTTAAAAGAAAAAGCTTAAAATAGAGATATCTCAAAAATTTCCCGATGAAACATTTCGCTCTTAGAAGCATTGGAAAGCTGAGAAAATTTCCTATAAGACACTTTTGAAAGTATTGATGACTATTTTTTCTCCTTAAGGTTGCCCAGAAAACACGCCGTGTAATGACTCTGAAAATCGTCTTTTTAAGAATGTTTGTAGACTAAGGTGCCCAGAATATTGTACGGGAAAATCAAAAAATGCATGGAAAACCCAATTTCTTACGGTTTGGTCTGCACAATGTGCTGCTTCTATCCAAATATTCCCAAAAGTGAGATTCTCATTGGATATTTCATGCTTTACAACTTTGTAAAACATACCAAAGCTGTAAAACTCGATCCTGAAAAGTTATTAGCTATTTAAAAAAAAGTAATTTTTGTATGAAAACCATTTTTTCACCAACTTTAGGCTCGGGTATCAATGGGTTAACCTCAACCAATTTCGCTCAAAATTTACACAAAAAACCATTTTCCGCTTGTGGAGCAAGGCGTAATTTTTTCTGGGCACCCTATTGTAGACCCCCCACGTATTAAAATACAGAATTTCCCCATGGCCGAAATAATAAGACCCGTATTTTTTGTTCGGCAATCAGGGTGACCTACGTCGTGTTAGGGTGGTCCCAAAAATGCTAAATGCATTTCAACCGAATGAAATGTGATTGATTTGAGAGAAAAATAGTTTGGAGTTCAAAAAATCTAGCCTTATTATTGAAATGTTCGTATGAAAACTTTAAATGAACACGCCGTTTGCGGCAATATGAAGAATACGTAAAAAGCCACTTTTTTCAGAATGTTTGATGGTATTAAAATTTGTGTTATTGAATGACGAAACTTTTCGTGGAGGATTGCTGTATATATTACTGACTCACAATTGAAAACTGAAAAAATGCTTTTGTTTTGTGATAAGATCTGGCAACCTTGCGTTAAGTTATGGCCACTTAGGTGAAACTTTTTAAACGGCAGATCTTAGTACTTTTGATGATTTAAACCAGGGGTGACCAAAGTATGGCCCGTTGGCCGTGGTGATTTTTTTGTGGCCCGCGGGCTTCATTTGAATGATCATGTAAAATGGCCCGTTGACCACTTGTAAAGCGATTTTATACTTTTCCAAAATTAAGGTTAATTTTAAATTTTTATGGGTACTTTTTTATTTTTTTTTTAACTAAAACTAATGATTTATCATTATTTTGATCCCCATTTTAGGACACAAATATAACGATCAAAATGTTTAATAATTATAAAAATTCACGCCTCCCCCCCCCCCCCCCCTTCAAAATTGATCTGAAAAATCAGGGAGCAAAAAAAAAAAAATTTCCCAAAATCTTCAAAATTTCCATGAAAATATTAGTCTAATCATCTGAAAACAATCTGAAATGCATTTTTCTGCATTGATAATCATATTTAGCATGTTTAAGCTTGTTAAAAATGTTTTGAATTTTTATGAAATTCCAATGCACAGCACCGCAAAAAAAATTTTTTTTTCACAAAAAATAAAATTTTCGTTAATACTTAGATATTTTGGAAACTAATGATGGCAAATCAACTTGACTGGTGTATAATACATTTTAAAAGATTTTTTTCATTCAAATGTTGAAACCATGACTCGTAATTTCAATTTTCATACTTTTTTTTCTGGCGTAGGCCACACAAAGTCCATGCACTATTTTGGAAAAAAAAAGTTTGTTCAATAGTGTTTAGAAAAATAGTTACGTTAAAAATTCTCAGTTTAAATTCCGGGGAGACTTTGATAGTCATTGTTTTTCTTGTTAAAATCATATTTAAGATGTTCAAACTTTGTTTTTACGTTAAATGTACCATCACTAGTGTAGCTGATATAGTTTTTAAGAAAAAGAATCATTGTGTTTAATTAGTGAACTAAGTTTATAAGCTTTTTAACAAAATACATATAAATTTAAGTTAAAATTGTTAAAAAGTCGGAATTTTGAATTTAAAAAAAAATCTTGTAGATGTAACTTCTACTCTTTTAAATTTAAATATCATAATTTCATTTTTTATAAATAACCTATTTTGTAAATTTGACCCGCAAGCTGATTTGAGTTTCAAATTTGGCCCGGTCTGCAAAAACTTTGAGCACCCCTGATTCAAACCAAATCTGCAATGTGATTTTTAGTTGGATACGTATTTTAAACTCAAAGTGTCCGAAATTTTAAAATCTTGTATAAATCTGTGTGATGCCGACTCATAATAATTCAGTTGAATATGATGTCAAGATCTCTCAGGCGGTCTTTTTCTAAGTAGGAGTGAGGAAGGCACCAATAACGTTAGTGGATTTACCTTTTTTTTAATTTAGGCAGAAAATGATTATTTTATAATCTTAACAAAATCTTAACAAAAAATATTGCAAAATTAGTTTGTTGCATTTTGATAATGGAACACACATGAGGAAAAGGGGAAAAAGCGTGATAAGACGGGAATATATAAATAAATTCAGGCTATTTTAGGCAAAATCAACTTCATGGATGTCGTCATAAAAAAATTTCCCGATTTAGTTTTTTTTTATAATTTCTTACTGGTGAAGAAGTAATGCAAATTTATTTCAAGTTATTGCCCCCCACCCCCTTAAAATATTATCATCAGAAATTAGGGGGCAAAAAATTTTAATTTCTAAACAAATAAAAAAATTCTTGGATCGATTGTAAACAATTAAAAAAATGGTAAAATGTTTATTTTTGAATTTTGGATCAATGAATTTTATGAATTTTGGATCAATCTGTTTACACTTATTTAATTTTGAGACCACAATTCGAAAAAAGACGGTAAACTTCAAGAATTTTTTTGTAGTAAATTAATTGATATTTTGCTATTTTTTGACAGCAGCATAACAGTAATAATGTAAAAACCTCCGAAGATTTTCGTTTTTCGAAACAAAAACTTGATGATGTGCTGAAAATGTAAATATCGCAAATATTCAAAATATGTTCGATTACACTATTTAAATCAAAATTTTCGATCAAACGAGAAATAGCGGAATTTCGGCAATTTTTGACTTTATGCAAAATATTCATGTTTTAGTTAAATATGATAAACATATATGATATTATTTTTCTGAGTGAGCCTTTTCTCAGTGAGTAAGACAAAACCTCTAAAACTGGAAAAAATATTTCACAGATTTTTTAATGTGGAATTTTTAATCTTTGTAAAACTATGGTGGATAGCAATGTAATTTTTTTAATGCAGTTTTATTATTTCCTCAAAACATATTAATTTTAGAAACTAACTCGATTTGTGATAAAATTCTGAGAAATAGTTTTCACGAAAAAGCTAATTTTGGTCAAAAAAGTTGCAATCAAATCAATCAGTGTTTCAAAAACAGGAAAAAACAAAGTAACTATTAAATAATTTGAAATATAGAAACAAAACCCAACTTAAACATGATTCATTACACTTTTCAATTATCAATTGAGCAACGAATGGTTCCACGGAAGCCCGCAGAAAAACCCACAGATATGTTCCGACCCACTCTTGAACCCTCTCGAAAACTCGAAAACACAAAACAACTAAACCGTTTAATTGAGTTTCGAAACCAATCCATTCCCACTATTCCTAGTCACCGCCACTGCCTGTCGTCACAGTCGTCGATCGTGACAAACTGCACTGTTTTTTTCTTGCCTTAGTCGGTCCTACTAACTAAGCATATGTATCGCACATCGATCGATAGCTCCAACCAGGCAAAGGAAGAAGCGTGAAAGCACCCACAAATGTGGTCCTCCCTTAAGCGGTCGCGATCTCGCACGTGACTTCCTTCAACGTGTACTCAGTCACATTGAAAAGGATGTTTGGAGTTTCGCTTCTAAAACCAAATTACATTTCGACTTTTTCCCGCCACTGAGTGTTTATTTGGACGAACTCCCGCCGCAACACTAGGTGACAACATACACGGCCAACTTTCCATCTTCCCACCTCCGGCGAAGAGAGCTTCGAAGAACCGCGCGGGAGTTGACTCCTGAACTGGTAGACCGAAAAGTGAACACATCTCAGTTGAACCTCTGCACGGAAAGAAATCGTCGCTCGATTCTGAAAGTTTGTACTAACGATTGTGAAAATTTGTTTTTGTTTGCTTTTAATTTTAACTGGTTCGTTCATTTTTGGAGGACCGCCCTTGAAGTTTGATTTTCGTTAGCAATTATCTGTAGAATTATTGTCAGAATTTCTTCCCGTGCCTGATCTACGCCAAACTCCTTGTACACCTCGATACCATGTGGGAGGTTCCAATAACCGGTAACAGGCAGTTCGGCTAACACATGGAAGATGAAACAGTAGGATCACGATGATGTCCCAAAGTCTGTCTTTATTGCCATAAATCTGGCAACACAGCACTGCTAGCAGTGCTTGTAAACGATCATCTACCGCGCTAAATACCACGATTTAACACAGAAATTAACCACAGCTTCATCCGTCAGGCCCGAGATGGGGTCATAAAAATGTTATAATATTCCGATTCCCATAAAAAATGAGCGGCCGCCGCCGTGATGCCAGCTTCTACGTTTATGGCGGTTTATTAGAATGGCTTGTTGTTGAACTCCAATAGAAGCTCGCGTTGAGGGGGAGGGCGCGCAAGAGGAGTTCACAATTATTGCGATTTTTATTGCTACACGACGCGAACGTTAATGGATTGGCTTTGCTGGCAGCCATGCGGTGACTTCGACGTTCACTTCCAAATTTGAACCGTGGTGCCTTGGATCAACATCAGCTGTTGGGTTTTGTACCCACGACTTGGCGGAGATGGATTGGCTCTCGTCCTGGGTCATATTTTGTGGTGACAACTGGGTGCTTTGTGATGGAGAATTACGGAGGTAGTGAGCTCATATGGCAACACTGCTGGTGGGAAATTTAATGGTGTTGAAGTTTGCATTTGTTCATGACTTTAAAAAACTACTTTTGTGAAATTGTAGCAAAATAACAAATTCAAAATTATCAAAGATTAATCTTAACAACTCACAATCGAACCACAATTTTAAACTGCTCCGCAGCAATTTTTCCACTCGCAAACGCCTGGCGCTTCTGCTGACCTTCCCAACCGCTTAAGTTCTGCGTAAGTCCGAGCACAGCGGTCTGTAATTTACAACCTGCAAGGCGGTAATAATTATTACCATAAACACATGCGATTCCCCAAGCCCCCCGAGCCCAACACAGGTGATCCTCGTCTAGCCCGTCAAGTCGAGCCCAAAGTAAGTTGCTCTCTGTGCAAATATAAATCCGGAGGCTGGAGCCGTTTCGCACAATCATTAATTAACTTATTTTGTGTTTTTATCCGCGCACGTATTTTGGTTCGCGATCAGCACGACGCAATCCAGACTGGGGAGGAATACACTGTAAAAATGAGTGAAAACTCAACTCTGATTTGAGGTAAACAAAACGAATCAGAGCAATTCTCTACCAAAACCGGAAATGGATTTTATTTGTATTTTTTTTGATTTGGCTCATACTTTGTGGGGTCCTTCCCTATGACCAAATAAGCTATTTTGTGTCATTGATTCACCCATACAAGTCTCCATACAATTTTGGCTGCTGTCCATACAAAAAATGGTATGTAAATATTCAAACAGCTGTAACTTTTGAGTAAATTTTTTTATCAAGTTGGTGTCTTCGGCAAAGTTGTAGGTATTGTTGAGGACAATTGAGAAAAAAATATGTACACGGAAAAAAAATTTGCAGATTTTTTAATCAACTTTTTTTCACTAAAACTCAACTTCCCAAAATACGTATTTTTTGATTTTCGAGATTTTTTGATATGTTTTAGGGGACAAAAATCCGCAACTTTTGAGCCATAGAGAAACATGGTCAAAAAATCTGCCGCCGAGTTATGAATTTTTGAAAAAATAGTGATTTTTGGAAAAAAATGAATTTTCATGCAAAAACAAGTTTGACATTACTTTTTAATGCAAAATTGAATTTGCAATCGAAAAGTACTTTACAGATTTTTTGATAAAGGGCTCCGTTTTCAAGATATAGCCACCGAAAGTTTGATTTAAGCGAAATATTTGCAGTTTTTCAATTTTTAAAAATAGTTTCCATGAGTGACCGTTTTTAAAAATATTTTTTTTAGAAGTTCAGAAAATTTGCTATAAAATTGTCTAAGAGACATTGAAGATTGGACCTCGGGTTGCTGAGATAGAGCCGCTTGAAGAAAAAAGAAACACGAAAATTGAAGTTTTCTTAATCTCACCACAACCCACCATTTTCTGATGACCATATCTCAGCAAATAATGGTACGTTTTTCAATTTTAATACATAAAAAAATCGTGAAATTTTTCGATCCTTTCGAAAAAAACATTTTGAAATTTTTTAAATCAAGACTAGCATTTTAAATGGGCGTAATATTCAATGTTTGAACCTTTTGAAATGTTAGTCTTGATTTAAAACTTTTCAAAATATTTTTTTTTGAAAAGATTGGAAAATGTTGCGAATGTTTCATTTATTAACATTGATAATCGGACCATTAGTTGCTGAGATATCGTCATTAGAAAAGGGTGGGTTATTTTGGTGAGATAAAGAAAACTTCAATTTTCGTGTTTCTTTTTCTGAAAACGGCTCTATCTCAGCAACCCGGGGTCCAATCTTCAATGTCAATTTTATAGCAAATTTTCTGAACTTCTCAAAATACATATTTTTAGAAATGGTCAGGTCACTCATGGTCACTATTTTTAAAAAATTAAAAACTGCATATATTTCGCTAAAATCAAACTTTCGGTGGCTATATCTTGAAAACGAAGCCCTTTATCAAAAAATCTGTAAAGTACTTTTCGATTGCAAATTCAATTTTGCATTGACAAATAATGTCAAACTTGTTTTTTCATGAAACTTCGATTTTTCCAAAAATCAATGTTTTTTCAAAAATTCATAACTCGGCGGCAGATTTTTTGACCATATTTCTCTATAGCTCAAAAGTTGCGGATTTTTGTCGCCTAAAACATATAAAAAAATCTCGAAAATCAAAAAAATACGTATTTTGGGGAATTGAGTTTTAGTAAAATAAAAGTTGATTAAAAATCTGCAAAAATTTTTTCCGTGTACTTATTTTTTCTCAAAAGTCCTCAATAATACCTACAATTTTGCCCAAGACATCAAATTGATCAGAAAATTCAATCAAAAGTTACAGCTGTTTAAATATTTACATACCATTTTTGTATGGACAGCAGCCAAAATTGTATGGAGACTTGTATGGGTGAACCAATGACGCAAAATAGCTTATTTGGTCATAGGGAAGGCCCCCACAAAGTTTGAGTAAAATAAAAAAATACAAAAAATAAAAATGGTCGAAATCGGCCGATTTCGTAGAGAGTTGCTCATCAGTGAGCGTGCAAAGTACGCTCCTCTCACGAAGAGAGAACGAAAAAAAGCGCTTGAGAGAGTATGAGAGTTCTCTTTCCATTGGCACTCGCTTTGTTGCTCATCACTGGTCATGAGTTCTCGTGAGTTCTCGTATAACTGAGTACCTATCAGATCGAAGTGGCTTGCATTATTCGAAGTGATTGTGTAAATTTAATGCGAAAACTTCCAACAGTGCTTCAAGCCAGACAAGTGAGCCCGACTCGATCAGGGCAATAATCACTTCTTCAGGTGCCTTAACCAAGCCAACGTTTACGGCAAGGACCGGCGGCATGAAGTTGTTGTTGGCCGCAGTTAGTGGTCTGCCGGTGGCACAGGTACTACGCATCCTTATACGGTCATCTTGGTCAGGGACATCAACGGCTGACCGTTTGTTCCTTCTGGTCTAGTCCCCGGTTGATTGGCTCGGCAGGGATTTGCATGGCACTTGTTTCATTCATCAAAAGCTGTCATGGAGTCCTTTTTGAAGCAATCTCATGCTTGAAGAACTGCTCTATGAAAAGATTTCTAGTAGAACTACAATGTGTTCTGTTTAGAAATGCCTTAGATAAGACCAATCTACATAGCTAGCTGTCTTCCTAAGTAATGGCTACATTTATTGCCTCGTCTGGAGTGATGCATTCAAGATCTAAACACCAACTGCTCGTCACGTATCTTTTTAATTACCCGGTGCGCTACGTGGAATGCATACCAAAGATAACACCTATTCTTCCTCAACTTACATGGCTCGTATATCGTTTTGAAAAGGCCTCAGTACTGCAGCTCAACGAACCTTCCTCCTTTTTTCGCTGTGAACATCTGGTTGAAAAGCCCTGGTGGATGGCCCACATTAGGCATAAAACACGTTTTTTTTTTCTGGAGAGTTACCACTCGTCACGTGTATATTACAGCCCACTTTAAGGGCTAGTACAAAGGTGCATGAAGGCTTCAAGCTTTTATGTTGAACTCTTCAATGGACGAATAAATAAAAGGTGGGCGGACGCGTTTCAACTTTTATTTTTAGTTTTTTCAAGGAGAGAGCTATCAATTACCGGTCAAAGTTTCACCTGAACTTCTCTTCGAGAAAGGTGTGTCCCCTTAAAGAGAATGCCGCAACAATCTACGCAAATTGATAGCGAGTGATAAGATTTGCAACACACGTGGCACTTGAACGGATTGCATCAGGTCGTAAATCAACTTGATTTGAGTACGTTACGGGAGTCACGTAGTAAATCTCGACTATATTAAATCCACCTTTAAATATCTAATTAAACTGTGACAAATAACACCCCAATTTCGTGCACAATAATTTGTTTCTTCCATAATGGGGCTCGAACCGGCAGTGGTCGACCGCAAAAGCTGCTAAATCGAGTTTATGTGACAGAAAAGGCCTGCGACACCTGCGGCAACACATTTTTGAAACCTTAGAGAAGTAATCTGAACGGCGGTGGCAGTACACGTCATAAGGCCAATCATCGCCTGCCGCAGCAGTTGTTTGTTGTCGTCGGATCTACAGTAAATATGCATTGTTGTGGTTTGATTGGAACAGCTGTTTGGACGATTGGAGCAGGTATGATTGATTGGTAGTTAAGGGTGATTTGGTAAGAAGCAAGCATATTATACCAGTTTCATAAAGTTAAACATTCAATGTTATGCCCTTCTGAAATGTTAGTTTTGAATGTTTCATATTTTTATATTGAAAATCGAATCATTAGTTGCTGAGAAATCGACATTGGAAAATGGTGGGTTGTTTGGGTGAGCCTTAGAAAACATCATCTTTCTGTTTTAAATCCTTTGCATGGCAATATCTCAGCAACTAAGGGTCGTATCAACAAAGTTCAAAAGAGCTAAATATAGAGAATTCTCTCAGCTTTTCATAAATATTTTTTTCAAATGTTGGCAAACATGTGCACTAATTTTAAAAAATGAATAGCTGCAACTATTAAAAAAAAACCTAAAAATTGCTATAACTTGAAAACGGCGCACTTCAAAAAATCACTTAAATACTTTTCGATTGCAAATTTGAGTTTACTTCGAAAATGAAGTTGATAAATTTTTGCGACCAATATTTCGATTTTTTGAAAAAATCATAAATTTCTGAATAATTTGATGTCCCCTAAAACAAATCAAGTTTAAGTAACAAAAATTATATTTTACCGCGTGTAATTTTTTTCAGTGTAGTCCGTATCCATACCAGAAAATTCCTTCAAAAGATACAGATTTTTGGATTTTCATTAATAATTTTTATATGGACAGATGCCAAATTTGTATGGAAAATTATATGGAAAAACTTTTGATACAAAATGGCTACTTTGTGCATACCAAAGGCACCAAAAAAGTTTCTGCCTGACTGAAAAATACAAAAAAATAAAATTAATATAAAATACCAATTTCGTAGAAAACTGATCAAGTAATGATTGCACTGGTGTGCTGGTGTACAATGAAAATAATTACACTTTTTCAAATGACTATTATAATCATAAATAAACAAATAAATATAAAATATTTCAATAAATCTCGAGTTGTTTTAAAGGTCCTACAAATTATTATCTTTCATATCTGGAGTTTTTTTAAAAGGTCCAATTAACCAAATTTCCAGTTTTTTGCTCTTTGGGTGGTTTTGAAACGGCCTTGAGTCAGGGGTATTTAAAAACATCCAAAAAGCAAAAACTAAAAATTTGGTTTATGGGACTTTTTAAAAAAAACTCCAGATATGTTTATAGGACTAATTAAAAAAAGTCGAAAAATGAATTCTGGTGACGAATGCCAAAATTTCGGTTACAATGTTTTGGTTAGTTTTCTAGCAAAGATGAACTCTGTGAGACATCAGTAAACGATGAATATTCGTATTTTTTTTGTTAGGCTCAATCTTTGCATACAAGTTTGGTTTTTCAAAGCCAATTTTCATCTTCCATTTATTCCATACAAGTTACCACACAAATTTGGGGGACCTCATGCAAAAATGTTATGGAAGTGCTCAAAACTCTGTAATATGAGAAAGAGTTTTCAGATCGAATGGGACAAAGACAAGATTCCACCGACAAAGATTCAGGCCTAAATAAGGAGAATTCAGGGTAAATAGAAAACATTTTTTGGATGTGTTCTAGCTGCAGGGTTACCAGGTCTGAACAGAAAAAAAATCTGGAAAAACCTGGCAAGCCACTTTTTTTTTTCAAAGTAATAAGCAACATTGTGTTTAAAAAAACATCTTTTTGCTAATATTATTTTTAGACTTTGAAGTGCTTTTTGGGTGACGCCCAAAATAAATTGTTTCTTTATTCTTAAATGGCTGTAGCAAAAATATTTATTAGAGGTGGGCAAAATCGCTCTTTTTTAGGACCCGCTCATTTTCATTCGCTCATTAAAAAGAGCCGCTCTTTTGAACGGCTCTTTCGCTCTTTTTCGAAATTAATTTTTATAAGCTTTGAAATATTTGAAACTGCATTTTCAATTACCAAAAACAAATTAAGTACTATTTGTTTTCGAAATTCAATAAATTATGTTTATAACAAAAATCATGCCGTCTTGAAACGGTTCTTCCAAAAAACCAGAGTTTAAAAAAGAACCGCAGTTCTTTCTTTGAGAGCCACGGTTCGTTCGCTCTTTTCAGTGAACCGGCTCTTTGAGCGGTTCGCTCTTTTTTTGCCCACCTCTAAGATTTATCGTCTATGTTTCTTAGACAAATTAATAGGTTTTTTCAACCCTATGAAAAAAATTGAATAGGCACTCAACTGCCGTTTTACGGCGATATGATGTATACGCCATTTTGGACATTTTCAATTTTATTGTACAGTCTGATAAAGAATCTTAAAAGCTACCTCCTGACGAAAGAATTTTTCAAAAAACTGCTCTGGGGCCCATTTTATTAAGCAAACAAACAATGATGTATACGCCAATTTTACTCATCATGATGTATGTATACATTGAGAATTGATAGAAGTCAAATTCAATACTGTTTGAATGTTGATATGAGGTTTTGGGACCAAATCAAGACTGGGCAATATTTTATTACATTATTTCGATTTAATTCTTAAGGGGACGTCCATTAGGCATCATCCATAAAGTTTGTCACGTTCTGAGGGAAGAGGGGGGTTTTGAGAAAGCGTGGCGTTGCGTGTTAAAAGCATAGGGAAATCGTGACAAAGGGGGGTGGAGTAAATTTTGGCTGATTTTAATGTGACGTACTTAATGGATGACACCTTATCCACATCCACGTAGACACTTTTTTGAAAATTCTAGACCCACCCACCTCCCTTGCTGACAATTGTTCATGCAAAAATGTGTTTATGCAGCATAGACAATCGCTAAGGGAACGTTCTTTTATTACGTAACGCAAAAATCGAATTTTTAGACCCCCCCTCGTAACAAAATTTCCATACAAATTTAAAAAAAAATGTATGGAGCGTAACACGGCCTCCGACCCCCCTCCCCCAACTCGTTACGTAATAAAAGAACGCTCCCTAATACCTTCCCCCCCCTTAAAGTATCGTGGACAATGCATTACGGGATCCACTCAGCTATCAAAATAGCTGGCACAAAAATTAAAGCCAGCTTTGATCGCTTTGATCGAGCAATGTATACATACATCATTGGGCAGGAAAAGTAGTGATTTTTTATTGCTATTTTTTCGGCCAAATGATGTTTGTGGTTTAAAATCGTAGAGAATAGGAAAAAACAAGAAATTTTGTAGGGGCCATATTTTTATTGTACTTTTTAACAGTTTCTACAGAGCAGACCTCAAATCAGTCATTTTGAATTGAAAAAATGAACAAAAACAGAAAATCGTGTCTACAGCAAAATCACCTCAATGGCGTATACATCATATCGCCGTAAAACGGCAGTCAATGCCAAAATTATTCAATCGAAAAATGTATGATTTAATTAAAGTTGATTTGAAATTGGCTGTATTTCAAAGAAGTTGCATATTTCCAAAAATAAAATAATTTATTTTGATTGCCGCCAAAAAAAGATGTAAACATATTTTTTGCGTGTATTTCAACTTTTGTCCATTCCTTTGTCTTACTGTTTGGCCTGCACGATGCGCTTCTTTCATCAACATATTCTCAATAGTGAGGAATTCAATGCTTTACAACTTTGTAGAACATACCAAAAATGTATATTTCGATCCTGAAAAGTTATTAGCAATTTCAAAAAATATTTTTTGTATGAAAAACATTTTTTTCATCAATCTCAACCGATTTCGCTCAAAATTTGCAGGGGTCATTTTATCTGGGCACCCTAATGTTCATGCATTCCCAATTGCAAATGTTTTCCAAACAGGGCTCCATAAAATTTTACGGATTTTGCAAAGTCTAGTACAGGAGTTATGAAACTTGCTATCAATTTTCGGATTTTTGTTAGAAAAAATATAGTTTTTTTGGCAATTTAAAAATAAGTTATAAATAAAAATCACCCTTCAATGGACTTCTGATTGCTGAGTACAGTGCCATTTGAATAGCCCTCATTTTTTTAACTTGCGATATCTCGGAAACAAAAATAATTGTATCTAACCTATTTAAAAAAATCATGATACTGAAATTTTGCATTTTTTTTAAAGAGCAGAAAATTTCACAAAAACTTAATTTTTAACATTTAAAATCGAACCAATAGACTTTGAGCACGGGTATGAATCTTCAAGCAATTTCAATATGGCGACTTGTATCAGAAGATTGTGAGGCATTTTCGCTAGTTCTCACTGTTCTGTGTTCTGCGTGCACGTCCGCAAATATCGACCACACACATACTAACACAAAGCGCCACCAAGAGGCAAAAGGTAGTTACGAATATTTTTGGCACTTTTGTTAAAAAATATGCGGTTTTGCAAAAACAAATAACAAAACCAACTATTAAGGGTAGTTCGACTATCAAACTTGTAATTCGTTGCTGATTTATTAGGAAATTTAAAAAAAAAAGTTTTCTGCAGCACCCCTTTTGGGCGGACATTTCTGTTGTCACCTTTTGGTTCCTTGGATTAGCCATGGATAATTTCACAGTGTAATAAACAGGGCAGCTACCACCACGCGGCGCCACCGTTTTGATTGAGAAAATGATACAGGTTTTTCAGACGAGTTTCAATCCCGTGTTTTGAGGTATCGAGACCTGGAAAAAGGGTTTATTGGGACCATCCATAAACCACGTGGACACTTTAGGGGGGGGGGGGATGGCGATTTTCCACGCTCCATACAAACAAGTTTTTTTTTGTATGGACAATTGTCCACAAAGGGAGGGGGGGGGGGGGTGAGATTTCCAAAAAAGTGTCCACGTGGTTTTTGGATGGTCCCATTAAAAGTCACTGAGAAAAATCTTAGGCAACCAGCAGTCCGTTCAACAAAGTGAAAATAGGTAGGAAATTTCTAAGCTTTCAAAAATATGTTTTGCTTAGACGCATATCCTTTAAAAAAAATTAATTGCAAAAAAATAAAATTTTCATGAATTAAAATGAACTGCTAATACACACAACTTTGCTTTATAAAAAAATATGTTATTTTCGATTGCAAATTCCATTTTGTATCCAAAAATGGTTGCCGACGGCAGAGTTGTGTACATTTGTGGAGGCTTGTTGTGTCAACAAATCAAGTTATTGAAAAAAGTATTTATTTTCAAAATGAAATTATTTAACTAGAAGCGACTTCAAGGTGTTTCCAACATAACTTAAAAACGGTCAAAAACCACCAGCTAGCCATATGAAGTAACTAAATCATTAAACAACGATGTGTGTGTGTGTGTGTGTGACTTGCATATCGTTTTGACAAGCTGCACAAAATTATGCCGAAAAAAGAGCCGCAACACAATTACCGGCTTCAAATGTTTGACAAAACTTGTTGTGCTTGGTCATGTTGTGTTGTGCACTCAAATGTACTAAGGTCTACGTCCTCCCCACTGGACAATAGATCCTAATCTTGATTAGTTTGGGTGTTGAGTCGAAGCTGGTCTGGGTCATTCATAATTGGGGTTTTCAAGAGTCTTTTTTTCGGCACAGTTGTTCACAATGATAAGCCAATTTTGTTGGTTATGTTACTCGTATGGGTTTCCAGCTGGGTGCACGGAGAAAAAACCGTTCCGAAATTCGTGAACAAATGTTCATGTTTTCGCGTACATTAAAAGTTCATGAAATCATGAACTTGATCACGAAATCATGTTGAAATGTTTACGATATCGTGAACAGTGTTCACAAAATTGGGAACACATTTTATGCTTAGAAGTTAACACATTGTTTTCGTTAGATGGCGTTGTGTAACAGAGTTTGTGTCTAGGAATCAGCGCTATCTGCAGGTGGAATTTCGTCGGTTGCATGAGAAGGAGCAAACGAAATCACGCACAGACATGTTTCGTTGCGCCCGACTTGGGCCTTCGGATGACGTCAAAGAAGTGAATCCAAATAGGGTCCTTAAGCAAATAGGGTCATTAAGATAAGTTCAAATAAATGAAACATTAATGAATTTAATTACTTTTTAATAATTTTAACATTCAAGCAAATCAATTTGAATTGTAAAATTGTAAAATTGTAAAATTGTAAAATTGTAAAATTGTAAAATTGTAAAATTGTAAAATTGTAAAATTTTAAAATTGTAAAATTTTAAAATTGTAAAATTGTAAAATTGTAAAATTGTAAAATTGTAAAATTGTAAAATTGTAAAATTGTAAAATTGTAAAATTGTAAAATTGTAAAATTGTAAAATTGTAAAATTGTAAAATTGTAAAATTGTAAAATTGTTAAAATTGTAAAATTGTAAAATTGTAAAATTGTAAAATTGTAAAATTGTAAAATTGTAAAATTGTAAAATTGTAAAATTGTAAAATTGTAAAATTGTAAAATTGTAAAATTGTAAAATTGTAAAATTGTAAAATTGTAAAATTGTAAAATTGTAAAATTGTAAAATTGTAAAATTGTAAAATTGTAAAATTGTAAAATTGTAAAATTGTAAAATTGTAAAATTGTAAAATTGTAAAATTGTAAAATTGTAAAATTGTAAAATTGTAAAATTGTAAAATTGTAAAATTGTAAAATTGTAAAATTGTAAAATTGTAAAATTGTAAAATTGTAAAATTGTAAATTGTAAAATTGTAAAATTGTAAAATTGTAAAATTGTAAAATTGTAAAATTGTAAAATTGTAAAATTGTAAAATTGTAAAATTGTAAAATTGTAAAATTGTAAAATTGTAAAATTGTAAAATTGTAAAATTGTAAAATTGTAAAATTGTAAAATTGTAAAATTGTAAAATTGTAAAATTGTAAAATTGTAAAATTGTAAAATTGTAAAATTGTAAAATTGTAAAATTGTAAAATTGTAAAATTGTAAAATTGTAAAATTGTAAAATTGTAAAATTGTAAAATTGTAAAATTGTAAAATTGTAAAATTGTAAAATTGTAAAATTGTAAAATTGTAAAATTGTAAAATTGTAAAATTGTAAAATTGTAAAATTGTAAAATTGTAAAATTGTAAAATTGTAAAATTGTAAAATTGTAAAATTGTAAAATTGTAAAATTGTAAAATTGTAAAATTGTAAAATTGTAAAATTGTAAAATTGTAAAATTGTAAAATTGTAAAATTGTAAAATTGTAAAATTGTAAAATTGTAAAATTGTAAAATTGTAAAATTGTAAAATTGTAAAATTGTAAAATTGTAAAATTGTAAAATTGTAAAATTGTAAAATTGTAAAATTGTAAAATTGTAAAATTGTAAAATTGTAAAATTGTAAAATTGTAAAATTGTAAAATTGTAAAATTGTAAAATTGTAAAATTGTAAAATTGTAAAATTGTAAAATTGTAAAATTGTAAAATTGTAAAATTGTAAAATTGTAAAATTGTAAAATTGTAAAATTGTAAAATTGTAAAATTGTAAAATTGTAAAATTGTAAAATTGTAAAATTGTAAAATTGTAAAATTGTAAAATTGTAAAATTGTAAAATTGTAAAATTGTAAAATTGTAAAATTGTAAAATTGTAAAATTGTAAAATTGTAAAATTGTAAAATTGTAAAATTGTAAAATTGTAAAATTGTAAAATTGTAAAATTGTAAAATTGTAAAATTGTAAAATTGTAAAATTGTAAAATTGTAAAATTGTAAAATTGTAAAATTGTAAAATTGTAAAATTGTAAAATTGTAAAATTGTAAAATTGTAAAATTGTAAAATTGTAAAATTGTAAAATTGTAAAATTGTAAAATTGTAAAATTGTAAAATTGTAAAATTGTAAAATTGTAAAATTGTAAAATTGTAAAATTGTAAAATTGTAAAATTGTAAAATTGTAAAATTGTAAAATTGTAAAATTGTAAAATTGTAAAATTGTAAAATTGTAAAATTGTAAAATTGTAAAATTGTAAAATTGTAAAATTGTAAAATTGTAAAATTGTAAAATTGTAAAATTGTAAAATTGTAAAATTGTAAAATTGTAAAATTGTAAAATTGTAAAATTGTAAAATTGTAAAATTGTAAAATTGTAAAATTGTAAAATTGTAAAATTGTAAAATTGTAAAATTGTAAAATTGTAAAATTGTAAAATTGTAAAATTGTAAAATTGTAAAATTGTAAAATTGTAAAATTGTAAAATTGTAAAATTGTAAAATTGTAAAATTGTAAAATTGTAAAATTGTAAAATTGTAAAATTGTAAAATTGTAAAATTGTAAAATTGTAAAATTGTAAAATTGTAAAATTGTAAAATTGTAAAATTGTAAAATTGTAAAATTGTAAAATTGTAAAATTGTAAAATTGTAAAATTGTAAAATTGTAAAATTGTAAAATTGTAAAATTGTAAAATTGTAAAATTGTAAAATTGTAAAATTGTAAAATTGTAAAATTGTAAAATTGTAAAATTGTAAAATTGTAAAATTGTAAAATTGTAAAATTGTAAAATTGTAAAATTGTAAAATTGTAAAATTGTAAAATTGTAAAATTGTAAAATTGTAAAATTGTAAAATTGTAAAATTGTAAAATTGTAAAATTGTAAAATTGTAAAATTGTAAAATTGTAAAATTGTAAAATTGTAAAATTGTAAAATTGTAAAATTGTAAATTGTAAAATTGTAAAATTGTAAAATTGTAAAATTGTAAAATTGTAAAATTGTAAAATTGTAAAATTGTAAAATTGTAAAATTGTAAAATTGTAAAATTGTAAAATTGTAAAATTGTAAAATTGTAAAATTGTAAAATTGTAAAATTGTAAAATTGTAAAATTGTAAAATTTTAAAATTGTAAAATTGTAAATTGTAAATTGTTAGTTGTAAATTGTAAAATTGTAAAAAATTAAAATAAAAAAATTGCAAATTTGCAAAATTGTAAAACTGTTAAATTGTAAAATTGTAAAATTGTAAAATTGTAAAATTGTAAAATTGTAAAATTGTAAAATTGTAAAATTGTAAAATTGTAAAATTGTAAAATTGTAAAATTGTAAAATTGTAAAATTGTAAAATTGTAAAATTGTAAAATTGTAAAATTAAAATTGTAAAAATCTAAAATTGTAAAATTGTAAAACTGCAAAAATTTAAAATTGAAAAATAGCAAAATTGTAAAATTGTAAAGTTGTAAAATTGTAAAGTTGTAAATTGTAAAAAATTGTAAATTGTAAAATTGTAAAATTGCAAATTGTAAAATTGTTAAATTGTAAAATTGTAAAATTGTAAAATTGTAAAATTGTAAAATTGTAAAATTGTAAAATTGTAAAATTGTAAAATTGTAAAATTGTAAAATTGTAAAATTGTAAAATTGTAAAATTGTAAAATTGTAAAATTGTAAAATTGTAAAATTGTAAAATTGTAAAATTGTAAAATTGTAAAATTGTAAAATTGTAAAATTGTAAAATTGTAAAATTGTAAAATTGTAAAATTGTAAAATTGTAAAATTGTAAAATTGTAAAATTGTAAAATTGTAAAATTGTAAAATTGTAAAATTGTAAAATTGTAAAATTGTAAAATTGTAAAATTGTAAAATTGTAAAATTGTAAAATTGTAAAATTGTAAAATTGTAAAATTGTAAAATTGTAAAATTGTAAAATTGTAAAATTGTAAAATTGTAAAATTGTAAAATTGTAAAATTGTAAAATTGTAAAATTGTAAAATTGTAAAATTGTAAAATTGTAAAATTGTAAAATTGTAAAATTGTAAAATTGTAAAATTGTAAAATTGTAAAATTGTAAAATTGTAAAATTGTAAAATTGTAAAATTGTAAAATTGTAAAATTGTAAAATTGTAAAATTGTAAAATTGTAAAATTGTAAAATTGTAAAATTGTAAAATTGTAAAATTGTAAAATTGTAAAATTGTAAAATTGTAAAATTGTAAAATTGTAAAATTGTAAAATTGTAAAATTGTAAAATTGTAAAATTGTAAAATTGTAAAATTGTAAAATTGTAAAATTGTAAAATTGTAAAATTGTAAAATTGTAAAATTGTAAAATTGTAAAATTGTAAAATTGTAAAATTGTAAAATTGTAAAATTGTAAAATTGTAAAATTGTAAAATTGTAAAATTGTAAAATTGTAAAATTGTAAAATTGTAAAATTGTAAAATTGTAAAATTGTAAAATTGTAAAATTGTAAAATTGTAAAATTGTAAAATTGTAAAATTGTAAAATTGTAAAATTGTAAAATTGTAAAATTGTAAAATTGTAAAATTGTAAAATTGTAAAATTGTAAAATTGTAAAATTGTAAAATTGTAAAATTGTAAAATTGTAAAATTGTAAAATTGTAAAATTGTAAAATTGTAAAATTGTAAAATTGTAAATTTGTAAAATTGTAAAATTGTAAAATTGTAAAATTGTAAAATTGTAAAATTGTAAAATTGTAAAATTGTAAAATTGTAAAATTGTAAAATTGTAAAATTGTAAAATTGTAAAATTGTAAAATTGTAAAATTGTAAAATTGTAAAATTGTAAAATTGTAAAATTGTAAAATTGTAAAATTGTAAAATTGTAAAATTGTAAAATTGTAAAATTGTAAAATTGTAAAATTGTAAAATTGTAAAATTGTAAAATTGTAAAATTGTAAAATTGTAAAATTGTAAAATTGTAAAATTGTAAAATTGTAAAATTGTAAAATTGTAAAATTGTAAAATTGTAAAATTGTAAAATGGTAAAATTGTAAAATTGTAAAATTGTAAAATTGTAAAATTGTAAAATTGTAAAATTGTAAAATTGTAAAATTGTAAAATTGTAAAATTGTAAAATTGTAAAATTGTAAAATTGTAAAATTGTAAAATTGTAAAATTGTAAAATTGTAAAATTGTAAAATTGTAAAATTGTAAAATTGTAAAATTGTAAAATTGTAAAATTGTAAAATTGTAAAATTGTAAAATTGTAAAATTGTAAAATTTTAAAATTGTTTAAACATTTAAACATTTAAACATTTAAACATTAAAACATTAAAACATTAAAACATTAAAACATTAAAACATTAAAACATTAAAACATTAAAACATTAAAACATTTAAACATTTAAACATTTAAACATTTAAACATTTAAACATTTAAACATTTAAACATTTAAACATTTAAACATTAAAACATTAAAACATTAAAACATTTAAACATTTAAACATTAAAACATTAAAACATTAAAACATTAAAACATTTAAACATTTAAACATTAAAACATTTAAACATTAAAACATTTAAACATTTAAACATTTAAACATTTAAACATTTAAACATTAAAACATTAAAACATTTAAACATTTAAACATTTAAACATTAAAACATTAAAACATTTAAACATTTAAACATTTAAACATTAAAACATTAAAACATTTAAACATTTAAACATTTAAACATTAAAACATTTAAACATTTAAACATTTAAACATTTAAACATTTAAACATTTAAACATTTAAACATTTAAACATTTAAACATTTAAACATTTAAACATTTAAACATTTAAACATTTAAACATTTAAACATTTAAACATTTAAACATTTAAACATTTAAACATTTAAACATTTAAACATTTAAACATTTAAACATTTAAACATTTAAACATTTAAACATTTAAACATTTAAACATTTAAACATTTAAACATTTAAACATTTAAACATTTAAACATTTAAACATTTAAACATTTAAACATTTAAACATTTAAACATTTAAACATTTAAACATTTAAACATTTAAACATTTAAACATTTAAACATTTAAACATTTAAACATTTAAACATTTAAACATTTAAACATTTAAACATTTAAACATTTAAACATTTAAACATTTAAACATTTAAACATTTAAACATTTAAACATTTAAACATTTAAACATTTAAACATTTAAACATTTAAACATTTAAACATTTAAACATTTAAACATTTAAACATTTAAACATTTAAACATTTAAACATTTAAACATTTAAACATTTAAACATTTAAACATTTAAACATTTAAACATTTAAACATTTAAACATTTAAACATTTAAACATTTAAACATTTAAACATTTAAACATTTAAACATTTAAACATTTAAACATTTAAACATTTAAACATTTAAACATTTAAACATTTAAACATTTAAACATTTAAACATTTAAACATTTAAACATTTAAACATTTAAACATTTAAACATTTAAACATTTAAACATTTAAACATTTAAACATTTAAACATTTAAACATTTAAACATTTAAACATTTAAACATTTAAACATTTAAACATTTAAACATTTAAACATTTAAACATTTAAACATTTAAACATTTAAACATTTAAACATTTAAACATTTAAACATTTAAACATTTAAACATTTAAACATTTAAACATTTAAACATTTAAACATTTAAACATTTAAACATTTAAACATTTAAACATTTAAACATTTAAACATTTAAACATTTAAACATTTAAACATTTAAACATTTAAACATTTAAACATTTAAACATTTAAACATTTAAACATTTAAACATTTAAACATTTAAACATTTAAACATTTAAACATTTAAACATTTAAACATTTAAACATTTAAACATTTAAACATTTAAACATTTAAACATTTAAACATTTAAACATTAAATTATTTTGGAAATCAATGATTGCAAAACAACTGATGCATTTTAAAACACTTTTTTCATTCAAATGTTGACACCCCCCCCCCCTCCCCCTTTATAGTTGGAGAAAATTATTTATCAAATATTAATATTTTTTGAAAAACGTAATATCTGAACTACCCATGTTTCATTTGACACTGCGCCATTTGTGAATGCGCCCACGGCTCGTTCCATTTCAAACGTCAAGAGCGTGCTTGAAAAAAAAACCGCAACAGCGGGAGGAACCAAATTGTTCCGGAATCCCGGAGAAATCCCGAACTTGGGGCTAGGTGTTGGGGCTGGCAAGCGGATTTGGCAAATTATTGAGGTAAGTAAATTTAAGAATGTTTTCTTTGATTTAAGTTGATTAGTTTCCTTACTTTACAGCTTCGCCGAAACCATCCGATTCTACAGATTATGACCGCTGTTTTGGGCCATCGGCAAGATCCTACAGAATTTTCTGTCCGGATTGCCATCTTATCAAATATTTCGGTAAGTTTTTCTATGTTTGATGCTGAAAATTTTGTTAACAAAAACATACTTTACAGATGTTCCCGCGCCAGATTCTTCCAGGCGGCCTCTGGCATCTTCTAACCTTCCCGTCTTCATCGGTGCAACAAAAATCGGGATGGCCACCAGATTGAACCACTGCAGGTCCAGCCATGTGTGGTTTTACTGCAGGCAGCGTAAAAAAGAGTGTTTATTTGTAAAGTGATGTGTTTTTATCAATAAAAATTTAATTAATTTCAATTCAACGCCATGATGATTTTTGTAGTTTGGTTACTGGCCACCAGATGGCAACGCATTTCCCTGAGCCCAAAAATGGCCACCAGATGGCAGAGTCATCAAAGAAATACTCCACCACAGACACCAACCCAAAACGTAGTACCATTTTTATCCGCTAGAGTGCTTCAATTTCTAAACCGCGTGAACAAACGTTCACGATTTGCGATTTGTTCATGGAAAGTGTTCATGGTACGTTCTCGTACCATGGAATATCACGTTGTTCCCGATTTCGTGGTACATTGTTCACGATTTTCGGAACGGTTTTTTCTCCGTGTGGCGACCTTGACGAGTAGATTCCCAAATTGTAGCTCAATAACAGCTGGTTCGGGGAACACCCGCAGGGGTATAAGAGGTTGTTGTTATGGAAAATACGACAAATTTGGAAGACGGAATAACAACGCACCGTATAGTGCAGACCTTCTCGTCAAATGTGGGAATGATTTATCGTTTTGCGAAACTGAAACCAGGTGGACATGACTTGAAGGAATTTTGGATTAGTTTTGCATATTATTTACAAGGCTGCTTATGATTATGAGCATTTTGCAACGGAGAAGGCAATTAAAATTTGATTCAAACAAGTTTTTTGTGTTGAAACCAATCGATTTTCCCAAGTTCATGTCGGCAAAACGACACCGGCGAGGTCCGGTTCGAAGAAATGTTTCCCTTTTTCAGCCGGAGCCAAGTTTCCTGAAACGTCGTCGCGATCTTCAGTCGCGACAGGTCTTTCCAACTTGCCCATTCTGCGAAAAAGGGCATATTTTACCGTTTCTTCAATTCCATTGATGGAGTTTAACCACAACAGCACAGTCCCAGTGTACACCGGGAATCCAGTTTAGTTGCGTGCGTTGTTCAGTTTTTTTGCCAACCTTGCGACGAGTTCCAGCAGCAACTTCTGATTGACGTCCTCTTCAAGACTTTGTCAACCACGTGACCATATGTGAAATATGCCCGAGCTGTGACTTGAGGGACTTGCGCGAGAACCTATATCGATGTCTTAAGTGGCAATCCCGTCCCGTTGGAACCACTGACTGTCGCCGGAATGGGGTCACTGGTGGAAGCTGCAAAACCCTCTGTGCGGAACCGTTATTGTCCCTTCGAAAGCACTCAAGCTACCTGTTGAAGTTGGTGGAGCTGTTACAAATTACCAACGCTGAACAAATCGTCTCACGCACGCAACGACCGTTCCCGACGATCGCTGCGGCTGCGGTGTACAAGATTGAATTTAATGAACAGTAATTAAATCGACTTCAATTACCATAAAGGTACGACGACATCGCGACGGTGAGAGGAAGACGACGAACCCCGCGCCGATGAGAGCGGAACAGCAAAGTGAAGGTCGTCCGATGAGGGTTTTTTTTTTCGAGCAAGACAAGGTTCCTTTCACACAAAAACGCCCTTTTCCTCGCTAACGATTGCTGGATGGAAACTGTTGCATGAGAAATTATCAAGCTGAACGTGAATAAGGGGGCTGAAGGTCCTTGACACTTGATAGCACGTAAGTGGGAGAAATTGTATTTGATTAGTAAATTTTGATTTAATAAGGCCAATAATGAGCTTAAGGTTTCATTTTTGACCTTCCGAAATACATTACATTTGAAGTTTTTGGCTCAATATATTTGAATTGGTTCTCGATCTTGTTGCCTTGGTACTCTTGGGACTTCAATGGACGTCTTCTATCTCTCCAATTTAAATAAATTGTTTTAAGGCCCCCGTCTCGTGACTCGCGCGCGCGTGGTTTATCATTTTTCATATTTGTTAGATTTAGTTAGAAAAAACACGGAATTTTAAAATGAAAAATTTTGTTCTAAATGAAAAAATGACTCATCTGGGTCAATGTTCCAATTTTTTTTTACAGTCGAGTAACGGAAAATGGGAGATTTTTTAAAACTTTTTTAGTGTTTTTTTCGATGAAAAATACTTTTTTTCTGAATTCTGAGTACGCCATCAAATCGGGCGTCTAATTTTACATAAAAGTCCCTTTGACACCAAATTTCTATCTCATCACCGTTTCAGGCTGCAAATTATTGAAAAACACCTCTTTTTTCGCATGTTCAAAAATGGAAGGGGTCGTACCACCCCTCCGTCACGAGATATCAAAAAACGGACCACGGATTCGTGATCAGGGACAAAAGTTACCCCTTAGGACAAAGTTTCACGCAAATCGAAGAGGGGTCAGGGCAACTGCTGTGAGAGTTGGCGGAGAATTACCCATTAGGATTTTTTTTAAATGGGGACATGGAGAAGAAAATTTCCGATTTTTGATTTTACATTTTTTTAAACCTAATTTCGACAACATCTGTCTGCTTCGATTTTTTTCATTTTTATAGTGTTAATATTAAGGACATTTGTACTGGTTTAAACAATATTTAGATTTTTTTGTGAAATTCAGATGTACAGTACCACAAAATGTTTATTCTCGAGGAAAAAAACTTGCTCGAAGCTAATAATTGCAAAATAACTGAATTGGTGTCATTCGAAAACTCTTAAAAAAGTGACCCGTAATTTTTCAATCAACAACATCTCGGAAAAAAACATTTTCAACGTAAACATAGAAATCGTTGGGAAATTTTGTCAAAATGTTTCCAGTATTTGAAAGTCAGTCTAATGTTTTAAAATGACCAAAAACGTTTTTACCTATTCGAAATGTCGTTTTTGAACAAAAATCTTAAATATTCTTTTTTTCCCAGAAATTCGGAAAATATCAAATCAGTTTAAAAAAATTTACATTGAAAATCGGAGATTTCGAGATATCGTCGAATGGACAATAAGAGCGCAATGGGCAGCACTTAGAATAAGAACGAATTTATGTGTCGCATGTATTTAGAATTTATTTTGAAGAGCAGTAAAATCGATAAGAGTGCGTTTGGTACAGTATGTCTACACAGAAAAAAATATGTAAATTTACACAGCACGTAATTACTGTTTCTTATGTAAACTCACTCAATGTAATGTTCAAATATGATGTAAAGAGTAAAAAGTCATGGAAATTACTCTAATGTAAATCTAAATCTAATGTAAATCATGAATCTAATGGAAACGTTGAGCATGGAAACTCAAATCTGATGAATTTCTACCCGTGTTCGGCTTCCTGTAAATTCCTATTTCATGTAAATCATATATCCAATGCATTTCTGCCAAACGTTAACTTCAAAACTACCCGAACTAAAAATAGTAATATTTGGTTCTCTTTCTATCGCTCTCATACTTCGCTGGCCCACTGCCTGAGCCTCGACCTGAACAAGTTGATGCTTTAGCCGCTCGTTCATAAAATGCGAAGATGGCTCTGTCGGCAGCGGGTAGCAGCAGTAACACCGAACATTCTACCCGTCGTCCGTTCGATTCCAGTCCAGCGTTATTCCATTTGGCCGTCGACGAGAATGCGTCCCCTACCTGTGAAACAACTTTTTAAAATCATAATTTCCTTTTGCTGCCCGCTTCACTCATTTTAAAATAGAACATAGGCCTACTGCAATCCAAGTCGAGCTTCCATTCCCATTGGCCAATCAGAATTAGTTGATTTGAACTAATGTAAATTTCAAAACTAATGTAATTTCCAACACTAATGTAAATTTTCAAAACTAATGTAAATTTTCAAAACTAATGTAAATTTCCAATGAATCTAATGTAAATTTCCAATGAACCTAATGTAAATATACATCATTTACCATGATACCTTTTGGTACATGATAAATAATGTAAATTTACAGAAATATTTTTTTCTGTGTACGTATTTCTTTTTCCCTGTAGATTCAGTGAAATTTGTTCTGTTCACAGAATACGTTATGAGCAGTTTTCTCAGATTTCGGTCATTCGATTTTTTTTTTGTATTTTTTAATCCTACTGAAACTTTTTTGGTGCCTTCGGCATGCCCAAAAAATCCAATTTGCATAATTAGTTTTTAATTTTTTTATTTTTTATATGTTTTAGAGGACATAAAATGCCAACTTTTCAGAAATTTCCAGGTTTTGCAAAAGCATGCCCTTTTAACATGTTAATTTTGATTTGAAAATTTTGAAAATATTGGTTTCGAAAAGATCGGAAAATTTCACAAATGTTTTATATTTTAACATTGAAAATCGAACCATTAATTGCTGAGATATCGACGTTTAAAAATGGTGGGCTGTTTTGGTGAGACTTAGAAAACATCAATTTTCCTGTTTTTAAACCTTTGCATTGCAATATCTCAGCAACTAAAGGTCGTATCAACAAAGTCCGAAGAAGCAAAATATAGAGAATTTTCTCAGCTTTTCAAAAATATTTTTTTCAAAAGTCGGCAAACATGTGCACTCATTTAAAAAAATGAAAAACTGCGACTATTTTCAAAAAAGTCACCTAAAAATGGATTTAACTTGAAAACGGTGCATTTTATCAAAATTTCAGTAGAGTACTTTTTGATTGCGAATATGTTTTTACATCGAAAAATGAAGTTGAAAAATTTTTGCGACCAATATTTCGATTTTTTAAAAAATCAGTAGTGATTCAAAAGTTCATAACTCACTCAATGATTTTTTGCATAACCTGGAAATTTCTGAAAAGTTGGCATTTTATGTCCTTTAAAGCATATCAAAAAATAAAAAAAAAAATGAAAATAGTATTTTTTGCAAATCAAGTTTAGTGATAAAAAGTTAAATAAAAAATCATCATTTTTTTACCGTGTATCATTTTTTTCCAGTGTAGTCCATATCCATACCTACAACTTTGCCGAAGACACCAAATCGATCAAAAAATCCTTCAAAAGATACAGATTTTCAATTATAGTACATCATTTTTGTATAAACAGCTGCCAAATTTGTATGGAAAATTATATGGATAAACTAATGATGCAAAATGCCTTCTTTGGGCATACAAAAGGCACCAAAGAAGTTTCAGCCGGATTAAAAAATACAAAAATTAAAATTAAAAAAAAAACGATTTCGTAGAGAATTGCTCTTATGCGGTAAACACAACGCAGAAGGGCTGGCCACTTTAATTTTTATATTTTCGATTTTTCTAGGATGTTCTGCAATTTTTAATAATGACAGGAAAACTGCTTGTGGCGTAATCTAAGCACAAGACTTCCAGCATGCTTTACCACCATTGGACTGGCTGCGTTTGTGTTAGATCAGATTAGATTAGATTAGATTAGATTAGATTAGATTAGATTAGATTAGATTAGATTAGATTAGATTAGATTAGATTAGATTAGATTAGATTAGATTAGATTAGATTAGATTAGATTAGATTAGATTAGATTAGATTAGATTAGATTAGATTAGATTAGATTAGATTATATTAGATTAGATTAGATTAGATTAGATTAGATTAGATTAGATTAGATTAGATTAGATTAGATTAGATTAGATTAGATTAGATTAGATTAGATTAGATTAGATTAGATTAGATTAGATTAGATTAGATTAGATTAGATTAGACATAACGACTTTTTATTTCTTATAAATTTTGTTCCATAGATTGGAAACGATCGAAAATGTTTTGAAAATAATATTATCATACACGGATAGCAATACTGTAAGCCTTCTGGTAACTCTATGTTGTCAAACTTGTAAACATTGATATGTATCCAAAATCATCAACATTTTTCCGATTCTTAACAACAATGTTGTCGATTTACATCGAAATCGACAAAAAAAATTACGATTTCAGAAACATTTTGAGGTTTACAAATTCGATAATATAGAGTTACCGAATAAACTACGCACCAAAAAATCCGATGGCAAAATCGCATGCAAAAGCATGCACATCACCTTCGTAAAAATAAACACCTAATATTACACACTGCATGTACAATTTTTGCAAATACAAAAAAAAAGGTGCAATCGACGGGATTCAAACCCAGCATCAACAGTAAGGACTGGCGCCTTAGCCCACTCGGCCATCAGACCGAAAAAAAAATTCTTATATCGGTATATTTTTTTTCTATTTAAGGTTGAACTTTGCATTTCTGTTTTCTTTTTTTCTGTTTGAAAGATAGTTTTCCTATTCAGATTTAATGTTTTCCAAGAAAAATAATAACTGAATTCTGGAACATTTTTTCCCCTATGGACGTTTACCGGCAGTTCCTCGTGGTGAAGGTCGATAAATTTCTGCGCCAGTGGAATGGCTTTTCGTTGCATCGCGATTTTCGTCCAAGGATGAAATTAGTATGTATCCAACACACTGCACTCCCAGGGAAACCCAGGGTGAAGGAGACGCTGAAAGGGACACCCATAAAAAAGCGATACATAAAATTGAGAAAGCATTGGGCGAAAAAGAGTGGTTTGACCTGACCATTTTACATCTTTATATCACGCAGCAGAAAGGATGGCGGTGGCGGGGCCATAATTTAATTATAGCGGAACGGTGATTGAACTCATTAATCATTACGGGGCATGAGGGGGATTGGCTCGCAGAATGACAACTCTTCCCAATAAACTGAAAATTAAAACTTTTCTCACGCTCGCGATAAAAATGGGAAGTCCGACCTGGTTATCGTGATGTGAGCTGTGAGTTGGCGAAATTTTTGAAGTCATGAAAATTGATGGTTATTGTTTCGTTTTTAATTCATGTTTTGCCATGATTAATCATATATTGTTTAACGGATAAATGCAGGTGCAAAGTCTATATTTTTATGAAAGTTTGACTTTCTTAAAATAAACGAAGAGGCAATTCGTTCAAGTTTCAAAGCCAAGTTCTTCACATTGGCGCCCACAAAGTCATCAGACTTGGGCAAAAAATGCCACGAAAAATTCCAGCAATTTATGTACTCATCGTTCCCGAGCAAGAAAAAACGCCAAGTTTTTCATTCTCTCTCCACAAAACCTAAGAGAAGGTAGCCAAACGATTGGAATCAGCAATTATCATAATCGCAAAATATTTACATATCGTTGGAATCGAGTTTTTTTTCCTTCACTTTGCTGCTGCTGAATAAACATTCTCCCCACCGGGTATTGCCAAATGAAGCTGTTAGAGACTGGCTCTTTTTTGCTGCTGTTGGGTCGTAATTTCTGGACGGCACCTTTAGCAGGGGAGAAAAAATGCACTCCCAGCGCGACTAATTGCATTTATATGACTAATAAAAAGATCTTTTCTTTGCCCTGCGTGAACATTCCCGACTTGAGAGATTGCAATTAAAATGCTGGAAAGAATTTCGAACTTGAGCGTTTTAAATAAAAATAAAAAGGGGAGAAAATTTCGCTGACACTCACCGTGATAAGAAATGTATCTGAAGTCGTTTTCGGCCACGTCAGCACTGGCAGTGGCCACTCCAAGAATCATTCCAAGGATTATGGAGGCCATTATCGCCTTCGACGAAATCGGGGACCGACTTATCCTGTGTTGCTGCCTGTGTAGTGGCATCCTGTATGAGAAAGAAAGGAGAGAAGAGTTAAAATAATTGTAAAAGTGTCGTTTATAAATGGAAATTTGTCCTAAAATAAAACCTTTTAAACTAAGATATCAAAAAGATCTTGATCATAACTTTGAATCTATGATTTTCTAATTGAATCGAATTTTAAAATTTCCTATTTCGCTTCCAGGCAAAATTTAACAAATTTCAGAACTTTAAGATAATACTAGAATGAAAATTTCATAAAAATAATTCCAATGAATTTCATAAAAAATGTACAATTTTCACGTTTCAACAAACTTAATATTCTTAGTATAGCAATGGTCGTATTGGTTGCTCCAAACCCGCCGACGCAATATTTCGACGGATCCCCCAAAATATCGGAAAAAAGCCATTCTTCCATGGTGCCAATTACATAAAAAACTTGCCGGATTTCTTATCTTAATATTTTCGGAAAAATACTACGTGAACTTTATTTTAAATAATGAGTTTTTTTTAACTCTTTTTAAATCAACTTGATGAAGATTTTTGAGAAAATTCTACAAAAGTTCGAAAAAGTTAAATTTTATTCTTTGTATTATTGCAAAATGATTGTCAAATTTATCTTCCTCTATAATTTTGAAAATTGTGTATATTATCTAACTTGATTTGCATTTAACCTTAAACAAATTGTGCAATTGTTTACTTTTCCTAATCAAGTCCAAACGTTTTCAGTTCAATCAAAATTGAATATTTAGAACAAAATTATAAGATTTTTTTTAGCTTCAAAAGAAAAAAAACTGCTCGCCTCTTTAAAACATGAATAAAAATGGTTTTTACATTTGAATTAGTTTCCAACTTACCAAATAATTCGATTTATACAATTTTGAAACGTAAATCGTGATTATAAAAATCTTTAGCTAATGAACGGATGAGAAAATTTCACACGGACTTCAAATAGGAACAATAGTTTCCAAGATATAATCGATTAAAAATTGAGTGCCGAATGGGTAGCACTTTGAAAAACAAATGTTTCGCAATTTAAATTCTTTAAAAGTTCAAAAAAGTCCAAAAGTCAAAAAAAAAATTTGCTAAGAATTTTCCCAAAATTTCAAAAAAATTGTTTAGAGATAGACGAGGATTGAAATAAAAAAAAAAAATTTAAAATTTTAACCTAAAAATTTGTTTTTACTCAAACATGATACATTTTGTCAAAAAGTCACAAAAGTACATTCAGATTTCAAAATAAATTGTATACACCGAAATGATTCTTAAATATGTTTTCGGGAATATTTTCAATATTTTCAAAAATATCACATTTTTTACAAAATGATACATAATTTGGCGAGGAACGAAACGTACTTCATACCCTATAGCTCAAAAGTTGGCACTTTTTGTCCACTAAAACATTTTAAAAGAATGAAAAAATCGAGTTTTTGTTATTAAAAGATATTTAAAAAAATAACTTTTTTCCGTGTACCTATTTTTTCCGAATAGGGGTCGTGCATAAACCACGTGGTCTCCTTAGGGGGGGGGAGGGGGTCCGAAATCCGACCGAAAAAAACCATGAAAAGCCATGGGGGGGAGGGGGGGGTCGACGGCTGACCACGTGGCCTTTATAAAAAAATCTTTTCTTAAAAAAAAAACAAAAAAATACGCGCTTTGAATTTACTTATATGCATACATTTTTGTTACACTTCAAAACCATACAATTATTGTGTTTAAAATTATTACTTATATTTCAATGTCATAATATTTTCCAATTCAATATTGAATTATATATATATATCAATACTTTGAGCCTGTAATTGAATGTACACTTTTTAATACTCATGTAACTACGTTTTGCAAAAGTTTAAAAGCTGTTAAAAAATAAAGAGACAGTAACCAAAGTTAATATACCCTAAAAAATGCGTACCAAAATGCAAACACAATTTCATTTTTTTGTTGATGGTATCAAGTAGCTAAAAATGTGCTTGCAAATTTGCATTGAAAGTAGATGTAGTCTTCGATAGTTCTATTTTGGAACAACTTAAAAAATAAATATTGCTGACAATTTTATAAGATTTTCGTAACAAGGCAAAAAACTAAATATGTATTATAAATGAAGTGTCTGAAAATGATTCTCTGCGAAAAAAAAATCAGAATCTCAGATCTTAGATAATTACCGTAGCTGGTCCTATAAGTGATCGAAGAATCTTAATCGAAAAATTTCCTTTTGAAACTTAAAACAAACTCAAGATATCTTGTATCTCCTCTCTCATGCAATATTTTTTTAAGTTCAAAGAAACTAAAAACCCCAATTTCAGGATTATCCCGCAAAATTTCAGTTTCACTACCTCATTTGCAAGTGAAACGTCTAACATTAAAAAACAACCAGTAACGAAAAAACGAACGATACATACTTTAAGATTCATCAAAAAATTTAATGAATATTTTGATATAAAATATATTCCTTTTTTCATGGGTTACACAATTCTGATTGTTATATTACATAACATTTCATAAAATACACGTTTACTATCCATCGTCAAAGTTGTAGGTATTTTTTTATGTTAATAGGGGCCATCTATTGAGCCAAAGAGAAACATGGGCAAACATTTTAGATTTTTAGAGAAAAAAAAACGAGCTTCAAGCAAACATTGTTTTTGTTTCTCAATTAATTTGAAGATAAAAAAATAGGGGCCAAAGGTGCCCTTTCCTAAAATATTAGTTTTTCTTTAAGCTGAGAAAATATACTATACCCTCAACTTCATATTTGAGATAAAACCACTCAAATATATAGACACATTAAAATAATTTAAGTTTTAAAGAGTCACTTAATTTTCAAATGCCAATATTTATTTGTGAAATAAATTTCAATACAATGCCGTCAAGATCAACATAAATAAAATTCATTAAAAAAGATGGAACGGTACTTTCAACTCGCTGGTTCTCGGGCATAACTCAACCAACCGGGACATTTTTTTTGAGTGAATTATAAGGATGTCTAGATGATCCTTAAACTTTGCAGAACTCGATATGATCAAATCTGTAATTTATGCGATCAAAAACGTCGTTCCAACTTTTGTTTGATCTAATAAAAAAAATCGCCCGAAAATCCTCGGAGACAAGCCCGAAAACCTGTGAGTTGAAGTTACCGTTCCAACGTTTTAGGGAGGCTTTGGCATCCGAGGGACATGCGTTGGGCGTCCCAGTGTTAATAATTTCAAAGATATTGAAAAGATTGAAAAATTAACTTATTTATTTTTTTTTGTATTTATTTTGAGGTAATATCTCCAACCAAAAGTTGGATCAAAAATCTTAAATCGTAGATAATTGCCTATTTAAACAACTGAAAAAAATGTAAAATAATAAATAAATTTTAGCTTAATCTTTTTTAAATTTATCAAAACACTTAGTCGATAGCAAAATCAATTTAAAGTAAGAGTAAGACTTAAACAATTTGGATGTCCATTTATGTTTTTTAGCGCGTTGTCTACAAATTTTCCAAAGACACGAAATCGATTTTCGAGCAATTCTATACAAAATCGGTCTTTATTCTTAAATTTTAATTTTTTGATTTTTTTTAATCCGTCTGAAACCTTTTTTGGTGCCCAAGCCATTTTGCATCATTAGTTTGTCCATATAGTTTTCCATACAAATTTGGCAGCAATGAAAATTAAAAAAATCTGTATCTTTTTTAAGAAATTTTTGGTCGATTTGGTGTCTTCGGCAAAGTTGTAGATATGGATAAGGACTACACTGAAAAAAATGGTAAATGGTAATTTACTTTGCTTATTTTTAATTTCACTTTTGTCACTAAAACATGATTTGCAAAAAAACACTATTTTTATTTTTTTTTTAATTTTGCCAACATTTCAGAAATTTTCAGAACGGGCAAAAAATCGTTGTTCGAGCTATGAATTTTTGAATCAATACTGATTAAAAAAAATAGAAGTATTGACCGCAACTTAATTTCAATTTTATTTTTCGATGTAAAATCGAATTTGCAATCTAAAAGTACATTAGTGAAATTTTCATAAAGTGCACCGTTTTCAAGTTATAGCTATTTTTAGGTAACTTTTTTTAAAATTAGTTGCAGTTATTAATTTAAAAAAAATATTTTTGAAATGCTGAGAAAATTCTTTGTTGCCTTGTTGCTAAGATATTGCCATGCAAAGATTTTAAAACAGAAAAATGGATGTTTACTACTCAAACAACCCATAATTTTCTTCTGTCAATATCTCAGCAACTAATGGTGCGATTTTCAATGTTTATGAATAAAACTTTCGTGAAATTTTCCTATCTTTTCGAAATCAATATTTTCAAAAAAAAATAATACTAACATTTCAAAAGGTCGTAATATTGAATGTTTGTCCCTGTCTCTGATTCTTGTATGGAGAAAAAAATTAAACAGCTCGACTTTTTTGGACACACTGAATCATTGGAATCAATCATGCTTAATTAAAAAGAAAAGTTGCTTTAGTTTGGATTTTTATGAATGTTTGGAATAAAATAAATATTAACTAGGAGCTTTCATAACTAGATATTTTCCTTTAAATAAAATGAAATTATTTTTTTCCTGAAACAAAACCTTTCTATTTAATTAATTTCGATTTTAAGAAAATATTTTAAAGCGCATTTAAATTTAATCATGAATGCTGTTTATATATCAAAATAGCTTTAATTCTTAAAGCACATTTATTCTGGATGCAATTAATTGCACTACAATTCCATAATTTTGAATACATATGTTTTACTAAGTTGCTTGTTTTGTTGAGAGTATTTTTTACTTTCTGTACCATTTCAATAAATTGTTATACTGTTATTATTTACCTTAAACTTTGTGATATCATACTTTTTTCACACTTTTAAGTGAATTTCAGTTTTTTTTTATATATTATTAAATTGGTTTTAATGGTGTTGTTTTCTGTTTGACCCAATGTCACCCTCTCTAAAGGGTGAGTTTGAGTTAATTTTAAAACGATTGGAATTTATGAACGGTGTGATTATACTAGCCATATTCTGGGAAAATTTTGGTAAATTCAGGAGCATTCTCCAACAAAATTTATTTCGATATAATTTGAAATGTTTTTATTGTATTAAAATAACAACAGTAATATCGTTTTTTGACCATAAGTCACCACCACTGACGGTACATCATTTGTGGATAAACATTTTTGAAATCTATACTTATTTTGTTTTTTTTTTAAAGATTTTTCACCTGAGAGGAAAAAGCCACGTGGCCAAAAATGGGGGGGGGGGGTTTGGCGTGAAACCACGAAAAACCATGAGGGGGGAGGGGGGGGTCAAAATTTCTCCAAAAAAGGCCACGTGGTTTATGCACGACCCCATAGTCCTAATCATAACCTACACCCTTGGCGATGACACCAAATCGATCAGAAAATCCCTTCTCATGATGCAGATTTTTGAATATTTGCATGCCACTTTTCTATGGACATCCCCAAAAAAAATATTCTCCAGCAACCGAAAAAAACGAAACTATTGGCACTACGCCCCCCGGGGCATGGCCTTCCTCTAACGTGGGATTTCTGCTCCAGCGCCTCTGACGAGACAGGAGAAACCGGGACCGACGTTTTACTTCACCATCCGATAGAAGCTCAGTGGATAAGGCGGGAATCGAACCCGCGTCTCATAGCATCATCGGGATCGGCAGCCGAAGCCGCTACCCCTGCGCCACGAGACCCAGCAACCATGAAACACCAATATTTAACTGATTTTTTTTCAAATGAATCTCATTTAGTAACATAAGCTACATATAAGCATTATTATTAGTCAAATTAACCATAAAATATACTATACATTCTTGGGAAGAATCCAATTTTGCTACATCCAAACAAACAAATTTGGTGATTTTCAGGTATTAATGTTGATTTAAAATAACATTTAAAATGGTTAAATTTGGTTGTAGGATGTATGAATCGTAAAAAATGAACCCCCCAGAATGAATCATTATTTGTAATAACCTTAGGTTTGTTCAATTAATTGATGAATAAATTATTTGATTGAATTATTCAAAATTTAAATTTTGGAAGCGATCTCGAAATTAAAAAAAAACCTTACTGAATCCACCCTTAGGTGGTTGTTGCCATTTAAAGGGTAAGCCTATCAAAAATAGAAACACTAGGGCGGACCTATCAGTGTTCTACACGGAGAAAAAACCGTTCTGGAATTCGTGAACAAATGTGCATGTAATCGCGTACTTTCGCTGTTCATGAAATCGTGAACTTGTTCATGATATCATGGAGAAAAAAACACGATACCGTGCTTATTGTTCGTGAAATAGCGAACTCAATCTTATGTCTGAAAAAGCTTTCCTGCTTCATGGTTTTGTGACGCCACCTACATGTGAACTGTTTTTCGCCTAGGGAGCTTTCTAACACTTACACAAGTTCAACACAGTCTTTTGTTCGTGTGTGGAGTGGAACGAGATTTGACGTGCTCAAACAAGTTTCCGAAAATCAATCCACATAAAAGCCAAAACTGAAAACTTTCAGATTTTTTTTGTTTAATTAGAATTATTTTGTTTTTGTTTTTTAAAGCTATATCCAAATTGCTTGAAGTTAATTCATCGCAAAATGACGACTGTTAATTTTTCACCTGAAAATCATAAAAAAAAACAAAAAACGATTCACTGGCAAACAGTATCATTTTTAAAAAACAGAGCGTTCTGTTATTACGTAACGTATTTAGGGGGAAGAGGGGCTGGGTTGGAGGCCGTGTTAAGCTCCACTCAAAGTTTTTAAAAATTATATGGAAAATTTGTATGGAAATAATAAAGTAATAATAAAGTAAGCAGGATACAAACACTGCATTTCAAAATTACTGTACAAACAAACATTACAAATTTTATTCCCTCCTTCAAAAAAAAAAAAATTAAACTGACATTTTCAATGAAATTTTTTTGTAAATTTACTGTAAACTATTCAAAATTCATTGTACACTCAAACCCCGATGGTTTGACACCAACTGTTGTCAAACGAACGGGGTCACTTTTCAGTTTGGCATTCTTTTACACGAAGTTTACACACACCAAACGTTTGTTTTCAGTGACAGTTCGTCACTATTTAATTTGACTTTGACCAACCAACGGGGTACAAACAAAAAAGTATAAAAAAGTTTAGAAAAAAACTTATTTTCATAAATTCATTGATATTTGGTAGCATAACTGTAATTACGTATATAACATTATGTGATATGTTCAGCTCTTTTCAAGGGGACCATTGTTGATCCATCTTAGAATGTTGTCTTGTTATTTTTAACTTCCTTTCCATTAGACATGGTTTTAATCTGTTTTTTTTACAGTGGTACAAGATAAATTTACATAGGGCTTTAGGCTTTAGGAGCCTATAAAAAACGGAATCGACGTAACACCTTATAATAATAAAATCCACCATTCTAGCAGAATTCTGTCAGAATCAGCTCTGCTAAAATACTTCGTGATTTGGTGCGACGGGTGTCTTAAAGCCCTATGTTAATTTGTATATACAAACACAATTAAAACCATTTCTGATTACTTTTTTCATTTTAATGAAAAACATAAATTGACAAGACAACATTTTTTCAATTGATCAACTATGGTCCCCTTAGAACGAGCTGTCAAGTAGAACCTTTTCTGTCAAGAAGGGTCGCGAAGTTAATTTTTGAAAATCGATTTAAAAATCCATTTAAAACCATTTGCGGTCTTACAAAGGGTTATTTTACTCAAAAAATAAGCTTTTTCATTGTGAACAATAATATCAAAAATTTAAGGTTAATTTTATGACCCAATTGGGTACTAAAGCTCTATGTCAGTTTTTATGTACAACGGTAAAAACACGATTAAAAACCATTTCTGATCACTTTTTTTTCATTTTAATGCAAAAAAAATTATGACAAGACAACATTTTTTCGATGGATCAACTATGGTCCCCTTGGAACGAGCTGTCAAGCTTTTCTGTCAAGAAGGACCGCGAAGTTAATTTTTCAAAATTGATTTAAAAATCCATTTTAAACTCTTTGTGCTCGTACAAAGGGTCATTGTACTCAGAAAAATAAGCTTTATCGCTGTAAACAATAATATCAGCAATCTAAGCTTCATTTTAGGACCCAATTAGGACATATTCTCCGTATAAACATGGGCCCTTTTACATTGTTTAGCTTGAATATTATTTTGTTATATCAGCAATCTAATCTCAACTGTAAGGACCCCATTCTTTACTTTTAAAAAGGTTTAATCATATATAAAAACAAGCCTTACCCGACAAACTTCGTTCTGCCTTTTTTTCGTTTGATGACGTTTTTAACTTTTTTGCTTATTCAGTCTCCTGTGATCAAAATTTTATTTTACGTAACATTTTCCATACAATCTGCAGATTTTCTGGAATCGGTTCCAGAGTGGCCAAAGTTGTAACTTTTTGGCGTAAAAACCTTCCTTGGACTTATACGAATCCAACGCAACAAAAAGCACCTCGATCCGACGTTCCGTGTTGAATTGATTCGCGTTCGAACAAAACCGTCGAAATTTTTTATATATATCTGGATTTTTTTTTTTGAAAAGGTCCTATTAACCAAATTTTTATTTTTTGCTTTTTGGGTGTTTTTGAATACCCCAATAAAACAACAAATTACAAATTACAAACTCAAGGCGGTTCTAGAAACACCCAAAAAGCAAAAATTGAAAATTTGGTTTATTGGACCTTTTCAAAAAAAACTCCAGATGTAGATAACTTTAAAATATTTCGAAATGTCAATTTTAAAAATAATTTACTTTTAAATAAAAAGTACGTTGCGTAATTTTTGAATGATCTTCTGTTTTTGCGTTACGTTTTCACTGCGCGTCCCCTGAAAAGCTCAGTGGCCGTCGCCATCTTAAACCAGCCAAACAAGTCTAGACAAGCAGCCACTCGCGATTTTTCTGTCTGATTTTCCGGCTAAAATGAACCGTTTAAGAAGAATAATTCACTACCGGTCTCCGGAACTCCGGTTTAAATTACGGATTCCGATGTTTGGTAAGTATTTTTTATCAATATTTTGGCATATTTATACTAATAAGTTTTTTGTTTGTTGCAGTTGAAAATCGATCTCAAATTTTTGCTTGTGCTTGCTGCAGTTCACTCGTTTCATCCGTGACACCTGTTCTCGAGAGTTTGGATGGACGACCTGAAATCGAACGAATTGAAGCATCTGGCAGTGAGCGGATCCCTGTCCTGTTTTCGGTAATGCATACGGGAGAGGAACGGGAGCGTTCCGGAACATTCAAGAACCAACCTGATGGGATTGGACGAGAGCTTGTGACCTATTGATAATTGAAGAAGAAACTGGTTATGCTGTTGTAGTAGTGAAAATGACTTGTTAATTAGCTATTGAAAATAAATGAACAGTTATTTTTGGTTTTCTTTTCAAATCAAAACCAAACATTAAATCCTTGTTTTCAATACCCAACACCAGATGTCAGGACAAAAGCTTTCATTTGCGCCCGAGCGCGACGTTCAGATGGCGCTGTAACCATATCGTAAAGCTTGAAAGCTCAAAGCTCGTCGATACAGAGTATTTCGAAAGCTTAGGATCGTGAACAAACGTTCACGATTTGCAATTAGTTCATGGACAGTGTTCATGGTACGTTTTCGTACCATGGAGTATCACACTGTTCCCGATTTCGTGGTGCATTGTTCACGAATTTCGGAACGGTTTTTTCTCCGTGTATCAACTTGATTCATTATTCATAACATCAGATTGGGTAGTCAGATCTTCATAATTCAGGGCACTTATCTGCTTATAACTTTTGATAGAGTTGTCAGATCTGCAATCTATGGAACTCGTTGGAAAGGTCTTTTGATTACCTATCCATTGACAGGTCGCATGATAGATCCGGACAACGTTTTCATCGAAATATATGAGATCCTGCCTCTAAAAAGTTCATAAATAACACTTAAGTGCTTATAACTTTTGATAGGCTTGCCAGATCTTCAATCTTTTGAACTCGTTGGAAAGGTCTTTTGATTACCTATTCATCGACAGGTCGCATGATAGATCTGGACAACGTTTTCATCGAAATATATGAGATCCAGTCTCAAAAGAGTTCATAAATAACACTTAAGTGCGCATAACTTTTGACAGGGTTGTCAGATCTTCAATCTTTTTAACTCGTTGGAAAGGTCTTTTGATTACCTATCCATCGACATGTCGCATGATAGATCCGGACAACGTTTTCATCGAAATATATGAGATCCGGCCTCTTAAAAGTGCATAAATAACACTTAAGTGCGCATAACTTTTGATAGGAATGTCAGATCTTCAATCTTTTGAACTCGTTAGAAAGGTCTTTCGAATACCTTTCTAAAAATGTATAACATGTTGATGGGGTTTCTTACAAAAACCACCCGGAATCTTCCGGACTTTTGTTAGAATTGTTTTTTAGCATAACTTTTGAAGTACTTTATTAAACTTTATAATTTTCAATAGCGACTTATGGGACCCCAAGACAAATCGAATGAGACCAATACGGTCCAAATCGGTTCAGCCAGTGCCGAGATAATCCAGTGCAATTTTTTTTTATCAACATCCCACCACACACACAGACATTTGCTCAGAATGTGATTCTGAGTCGATAAGTATACATGAAGGTGGGTCTAGGAGGTCAAATTAAGAATTTCGTTTTTCGAGTGATTTTATAGCCTTTCCTCAGTAAGGCGAGGAAGGCAAAACTACTAAAACTTTGATGGTCGATAAAAAATGTTCAAGACTTTTCGAAATGTTGTTTCCCATTTCTTAATCACTTAGTTTACTATCGCTGTGGATTTGATCGAGCTATGGAAGTTTTCTTCAAATTTGTTAAAGAAAAGAACTTTCTCTGTAATGAGCTTGTTCAAAATAAATTAATTTCTTTACATTTCCAACAAAAACTAATCGAGCAAGCAATTTTGTGAAAAGCCTTCAGAAACTGCCCAAAAATTTCCAGCGCACCTCAATCGTCAGCTGATTGATCGATTAGCACCATCAATATAATGCCTGATTGGATCCCATCGTAAAATTTCCAAACATCTTCATCATCTCTGATATAAAAGTGGAGATGCGTATTTCTTCACTCAACCGTCAGACCACGAGGAAATGCTGCTTTATGCGCTTTTTTCACGCATCAAATCTCTTCCGAAGATCTTCTTTCCACTGGACGGACTTGGCCTGCGGGGTCCAAATTAGGGGCAAAATTAGCCCCTAACCGGAGGCTCCGTGTTTGCGCGGTGCAAGATTGCTGCCAGATTATGACACGGGGGCTTTACTGGATTTGGATGTCTCGGTTGAAGATCTCTCGAACAGATGGCATGAAATTTTTGGGTCGTTTTTTGAGTGAGATATCAACATTTTGGCAGCTTCATTAAAACTGGATCAGAATTGGATCAGAGTTTGCGTGTAGACTGTTTTTTTAAAGGGAATATGTTACAAGAATTTGTTTTCTTAAGAATCATTAAAATTCAAATTTTTGAAGCGGGTCTATCTTAAATTTTTAATACTTCAGTTTTTTTTCGGTTAATCTGTAGTCATTCAATGAAAAGCCAGCAACCCGAGTTTAATCATTCCTTTACCTTATAAGTCCATGAAACGAGTTTGCTCTAGATGTTGTTTTCTTCTCATCAACGAGTCAATACACGAAACACGCATTTCTTATCAGTGCAGTAATGAAAAAGAAACAAAAAGGAAAAAAACATTCATCTCTACGCTCTAGGACAGAACTTTGATAAGGTCGTAAATGTCATCTCAAAAAACAAAAGTTTGACGATCAGTAATGAAGAAGTGAAGAAGTGAAGAAGTGAAGAAGTGAAGAAGTGAAGAAGTGAAGAAGTGAAGAAGTGAAGAAGTGAAGAAGTGAAGAAGTGAAGAAGTGAAGAAGTGAAGAAGTGAAGAAGTGAAGAAGTGAAGAAGTGAAGAAGTGATTTCAGATGTTTTTGTTACGACTTTCCCAAAACGTATTCAAGAGTTTCACAACGGTTTCACTATCGGTTACGAAACCACCTGATGCTACACCGCGCGTTATCAGATTGCGACAGTGCTCCAAATTGTAAACCTAACCGCTTGATAACACTCGCGAACAAATGATGATAGAGTGACTCGATATCGAGCATTGTGTGTACGTCCCTCGATAGCTCCGTGACTAAACTGATAACAACCCCCCTTCTGCGATTGACACGTAAAATGAATAATTGGCCACAATTTCAACACTTCAAATTTTGCGGTCGTCGCCACGCTGTCTGACGTGACTTGGCTCAGGAATGACCTCACAGCTGAAAGGCACTTAGGAGTAATTTGACGGCGGCGTCGGCGATCATCAAAAGCAGTTCAACCTTTGGCTGATTCGCAAACACACTTGACGCGTCTTCGCGCAGTGTGTAAATTGAGCGAGCGCAAAACTTCTGTGCGCAGATTGCAATCGCAAGTGCGAATTTCATTAAGACGATTGAGGATGATGAGATTGTTTGCAGATCATGACAGCTGAGTAGAGTGAACGTACTCGGACAGCTGCCTGGAAGGGAATTGTGTTACGAGTTCCGTTGATTGATGTGTTTAATTAACATTTAATTATCTGAGGGCAGGCGGGATTCTTTGCTGAACGGATTTTTTTTTTCAAACGATTATGAAAATGTGATTTAATTCTGAGTTCTTGTCAGAGTGATGATGAGTTGTTTTGTATTTTTGTATTTTTGTATTTTGTATTTTTGTATTTTTGTATTTTTGTATTTTTGTATTTTTGTTTTTTTTGTATTTTTGTATTTTTGTATTTTTGTATTTTTGTATTTTTGTATTTTTGTATTTTTGTATTTTTGTATTTTTGTATTTTTGTATTTTTGTATTTTTGTATTTTTGTATTTTTGTATTTTTGTATTTTTGTATTTTTGTATTTTTGTATTTTTGTATTTTTGTATTTTTGTATTTTTGTATTTTTGTATTTTTGTATTTTTGTATTTTTGTATTTTTGTATTTTTGTATTTTTGTATTTTTGTATTTTTGTATTTTTGTATTTTTGTATTTTTGTATTTTTGTATTTTTGTATTTTTGTATTTTTGTATTTTTGTATTTTTGTATTTTTGTATTTTTGTATTTTTGTATTTTTGTATTTTTGTATTTTTGTATTTTTGTATTTTTGTATTTTTGTATTTTTGTATTTTTATATTTTTGTATTTTTGTATTTTTGTATTTTTGTATTTTTGTATTTTTGTATTTTTGTATTTTTGTATTTTTGTATTTTTGTATTTTTGTATTTTTGTATTTTTGTATTTTTGTATTTTTGTATTTTTTTATTTTTGTATTTTAGTATTTTAGTATTTTTGTATTTTTGTATTTTTGTATTTTTGTATTTTTGTATTTTTGTATTTTTGTATTTTTGTATTTTTGTATTTTTGTATTTTTGTATTTTTGTATTTTTGTATTTTTGTATTTTTGTATTTTTGTATTTTTGTATTTTTGTATTTTTGTATTTTTGTATTTTTGTATTTTTGTATTTTTGTATTTTTGTATTTTTGTATTTTTGTATTTTTGTATTTTTGTATTTTTGTATTTTTGTATTTTTGTATTTTTGTATTTTTGTATTTTTGTATTTTTGTATTTTTGTATTTTTGTATGTTTGTATTTTTGTATTTTTGTATTTTTGTATTTTTGTATTTTTGTATTTTTGTATTTTTGTATTTTTGTATTTTTGTATTTTTGTATTTTTGTATTTTTGTATTTTTGTATTTTTGTATTTTTGTATTTTTGTATTTTTGTATTTTTGTATTTTTGTATTTTTGTATTTTTGTATTTTTGTATTTTTGTATTTTTGTATTTTTGTATTTTTGTATTTTTGTATTTTTGTATTTTTGTATTTTTGTATTTTTGTATTTTTGTAATTTTGTATTTTTGTATTTTTGTATTTTTGTATTTTTGTATTTTTGTATTTTTGTATTTTTGTATTTTTGTATTTTTGTATTTTTGTATTTTTGTATTTTTGTATTTTTGTATTTTTGTATTTTTGTATTTTTGTATTTTTGTATTTTTGTATTTTTGTTTTTTTGTATTTTTGTATTTTTGTATTTTTGTATTTTTGTATTTTTGTATTTTTGTATTTTTGTATTTTTGTATTTTTGTATTTTTGTATTTTTGTATTTTTGTATTTTTGTATTTTTGTATTTTTGTATTTTTGTATTTTTGTATTTTTGTATTTTTGTATTTTTGTATTTTTGTATTTTTGTATTTTTGGATTTTTGTATTTTTGGATTTTTGTATTTTTGTATTTTTGTATTTTTGTATTTTTGTATTTTTGTATTTTTGTATTTTTGTATTTTTGTATTTTTGTATTTTTGTATTTTTGTATTTTTGTATTTTTGTATTTTTGTATTTTTGTTTTTTTGTATTTTTGTATTTTTGTATTTTTGTATTTTTGTATTTTTGTATTTTTATATTTTTGTATTTTTGTATTTTTGTATTTTTGTATTTTTGTATTTTTGTATTTTTGTATTTTTGTATTTTTGTATTTTTGTATTTTTGTATTTTTGTATTTTTGTATTTTTGTATTTTTGTATTTTTGTATTTTTGTATTTTTGTATTTTTGTATTTTTGTATTTTTGTATTTTTGTATTTTTGTATTTTTGTATTTTTGTATTTTTGTATTTTTGTATTTTTGTATTTTTGTATTTTTGTATTTTTGTATTTTTGTATTTTTGTATTTTTGTATTTTTGTATTTTTGTATTTTTGTATTTTTGTATTTTTGTATTTTTGTATTTTTGTATTTTTGTATTTTTGTATTTTTGTATTTTTGTATTTTTGTATTTTTGTATTTTTGTATTTTTGTATTTTTGTATTTTTGTATTTTTGTATTTTTGTATTTTTGTATTTTTGTATTTTTGTATTTTTGTATTTTTGTATTTTTGAATTTTTTTATTTTTGTATTTTTGTATTTTTGTATTTTTGTATTTTTGTATTTTTGTATTTTTGTATTTTTGTATTTTTGTATTTTTGTATTTTTGTATTTTTGTATTTTTGTATTTTTGTATACTCGGACACGATTTGCCGATCAACTATCAACTGCGGACGAGCTGCTTCATGAAGAAGGGGTACGATGGCAACCTGCCGGAGTACCTCCAACAACATCTGGTGAGAGGACAGCTTGAGCGGACCCGATCATTCATCATCCCGCGGCACACAACGACGAGTGGAAGAAGTGTTCTTGTCGCTGGAACCACGTGCTGGAACAACCTACACCTGGAGCTGAAAACCCAGCCGACGCTGTCGGCATTTAAAAGTGCTTTTAAGAGATCGTTTGACGATTAGTTTTCTGTAGCTTACTTGTACCTGTTACCCTTTATTTGGATCCTTTGTAACTTTTCTAAATTTCCTAAAGTGTCTTCCTTGACCTGATTAACAGTGTAAACTAACAAGTTGTCGTACCCAATAAACCAACAAATTACAAATTTTTGTATTTTTGTATTTTTGTATTTTTGTATTTTTGTATTTTTGTATTTTTGTATTTTTGTATTTTTGTATTTTTGTATTTTTGTATTTTTGTATTTTTGTATTTTTGTATTTTTGTATTTTTGTATTTTTGTATTTTTGTATTTTTGTATTTTTGTATTTTTGTATTTTTGTATTTTTGTATTTTTGTATTTTTGTATTTTTGTATTTTTGTATTTTTGTATTTTTGTATTTTTGTATTTTTGTATTTTTGTATTTTTGTATTTTTCTTTTTTATTCCAGTCATTCTTGTCAACCCGTCTTGCCGTCGCGAGTTCAATGCCACAGACATAGGTGCGTGTGCAAGTGCATACACCTCATAAATTTTAACACCTCGAAAGGTGGTGCATTTCTTCCATGTACTCTGAAGGCTTTTTTAGCCTCGGGGCTCGTCACTTATTAATCACTAATTTATGTTCGTCACTTTTTCATCCTCCTTGAGAGTGTGCCATAAATTACGTAACTTTTTTACTTTAAAAAGATTGTAATTGAAATTATAATTTTCATCTATCTAAGAAAGTTTACCACAACCAAGATTCTCTCAACGAAGAATTCTTATCTTATCTCGTAAAAAAAGCTTCTTCTTCCACTTCACCCAAGTAGTTTGTGTTGATTTTGTAACTAGGCTGGTCTATAAAAAGAAACCGTGCCCAGAGGAGGGCAAACTTGAGATAACAGGTACAAACATAGTCCAAGAAGTGGTGTGCAAACACATAGAATCACTTCAGTGAAGAAAACTGTTCCAAAATGTCGAACCGACATCGGTAGGCTGATAAAAAAACGTGAACTCCGCTATAAAAGCAAACATTTGGGAGCGGGACAGATTATCTAAATCTAGGAAACTGAGCTGTTTGATCATTTTTTTTTACGACGGGGGGCACCATTTTGTCATAAATGACAATTTTATATTGGTGGGGTTTTTCGAATCATCAAACGAATAGCAAAAAAACACAGCTTAAATTGTATCAGTGAAAGTGAAAATTTAACTGTTAATTAATCCAATCGACCACCTGACTCGAAACTGCCCAAACACAGTGGGAAACCGTTGGAATTGATGTTTATTCGTCTTTTGAGCTGAGTAATTGTGGCGCAACTAATTTGCATTTTGAGCACGTTTCATAAACCACTACCTTCGAAAGCGATAAAATAAACTCGAAGATATTCTCACGATCAATTCATAATCGGTTAATAGGCATCACACAAAGAAATGGAGAAATGTTGAGCTAGAGAACGAGTAAATAAAATTTGAACTAACAATGCTTGATTAATTCACCTAAACGCAAGAATTTTTTTCTTATAAATTTAATTCTGAAGGATTTCGATGAAAATTACATGACTTTCTCTTTATAACAAAAGTGAATTAATCAAAAATTCGAATCGTTTCAATGCAGTCTAACCGTTTTTTCGCTTTTGATTTTTCCTCTTCCATGAAATTTATGTTTACACTTTACTCTGTTTGTTGCTGCCCTTGCCAGGTCTAGACCAAACTCAAATTTCATTATCACTTTTGGGTCATCGACTTTTTACTGCATCGATGCTCCGATCAACTTTGAAATTCTGGGGAAGAGGCACACCCATAAAGGTCGTTAGAAAGTAAACTAGTGATTATTATGTTGTGCATATTTTATGGCTGGAAATTAAACTTGAAGATTTGAGATTCATTTCCGGGGACGAAAAGCACTTGATCTGAAAGTTTTGCCATCAAACTGGATGCCATTATTTCTAATGATTATTTCATGATTGAGTTTTTACAACATAAAACACGACGACTGCTGACAAAATCAAGTTTTGCTACGAATCAAATACTTATTTTTGCAATTTTCTACAAACTTCAATCATATTTTTGCGATTTTTTGATGTTTTTTTAAATACCTAAGTTGAATCAACAAACTCAAGATTTACAATTATGATTAGAAAAAAAATGCAGTTATTCTACTTGCAAGCCTTCATGTTCATATTAGCCACGCATTACACCGTAGAACACGGACTAGATCCACCAACTAGGTCATTCGGTATTCAGTCGGCGTAATAGTATCCCTAGAAGAGGTCTTGCCGGACTGTCCAGCAGTCCACCGCGGTGCAGCGCGTTTGATTGATGTGCGAATGCGCTGCTGCTGCTGCTGCTCATCTGGAAGAAAGTTGTACGAAACGGCCTAACCCAATCCAGTAGGTATAGTCCTGGTATTAGGCGATTGTTTATATGCAGTTTACGCTGCCTGCCGTGCCAGATCAGCTCGGTTGATTGGTTCTTGAAACGGGTCAGCAGCTCGTAGTGGGAAGAGAAAGGTAGTTCCCGACGGGGATAATCTGCGCGCGGACACCGTGGAAAATGTTTGAGGTATTTTAAGATTTCCAGGTATTGTAGGGTTCGAGCAGTCGTTCCCTCCGTGTCTTCAACGTGGTGATTGACTTGAGGGGAAATAAAATAATACCAGCTACCACTTACGGTACGCGAGCAAATCCCTGGCTAAACAACGCTGCCCGGAGTTCAAGCCCCAGCTGAACCGGGAGGTACCCCGTCAACTGCATGCCAGTTAGAGTCGGCGTCGTCGACGACGACGTCGTTGATTGACGTGAAATATGGGAAAGCACGGAACCCTTTTCCCAGCCATGCTACCTCCTGGGCTCAATTGTCAAACAAATGCGAACGCTTTCTTTGGCTTCGTAAAGGGGAGGGCGACCTATTACAAACTCCATCCAGATCAACACCAAGAGTCCAGTCGCAGTCCACCAGTATCAGCTTGAACAAATATAAACTACATCGAGCCAGGGAAGAAGAAGTATTTCTCGAGCTCCACAGGCCTGCCGGCAGAACATGCTGTGAATTCAATCGCTCGGAATGGTCGGGATTTACGAGCGCCACTTTGGACGCGTTATTCCTCGGGAGGATCAGTCCCGTGGTGTATGCAAACATTGAGGCTACTTGGTGGGAATGACTGCGCCCTCGGTGTGACTGCTCCTGAGGGAAGTGCTGGCTGATTGACAACCCTGCCGACTGCGGGTCCGGACTGACTTATGAAGCGATTACGGCTTCCGGCTGGGATGAGGTTGGACGTTGGACTTGGATCTTGATAAGGAGTTGAAGTATTAGTGAAAATTTCAAGTTCATAACTTTCATCGACGTATTGATAACAGTACCGAAAATTACTTTTTGCAATTCCGTCGTGAAACTATTTACTTTTCCTGTCATTCTTGAACGACGAAATAGCCTACTTTTCTGTACCAAAAATAACAGAATCGAATAGCAACACTTTTCAAAATAAATGCTGAAAAGTTCTACTTTTCAGCACTCAAATGGGTGCTGAAAAGTTGAACTTTTCAGCACTTGTTTCGAAAAGTAACACTTTTCAACATTTTTTTGATTTAAACGATTTATTGACAAAAAAAAAAATGAAAATATGACATAAAATTTCACTCAGTGTGTGTTTTTTGGAATTGCAAAAAATGTTGTATGGAACTCGTTGCAAAACTTGATTTTTTCAGCACTCTTCGTATTTATCCAACTCGGTGAACCTCGTTGGATAAATGTACGACTCGTGCTGAAAAAATCCTCTTTTTGCAACTTGTTGCATAAACTACTATTTCAGTGTCCATTTGAGTGCTGAAAAGTTCAACTTTTCAACCCGTATAATTTTCGAAACTGTTTTGAAGTTTGGCGCTTGAGCAATTCTCTGCGTTTTCGCAAATCAAATTTTCATTGTATGTTTTTAATTGAATGAAACTTTTTATTCTTGAGGTCCAAATAAGCCATTTTGAATTATTGGTTTCTCAATTCAAGGCTCCATACAAATTTGGGGGTTGTCCAATGTTTTTAGAAAAGTGCTGATTTGATGTCTTCGGCAAAGTTGAAGGTTTTAGGGCTAGTGTTTTTATTCGTGAAAGCCGCAAAAACCGTGAAAAGCAGCGAATTTCGAAAAAAAAATTGTGAAATTGCTCGTTTAAGTAAATTAACATTTTTGATTCAAACACTCCACATTTTTTTTAAAGCTTTTTGAGAGATATTGTTTATTACTATGTTCAACAAAATGATATTTGTTCTCTCATTACCGATGGTCATGAAATCTGATATTTTTAACAGGAATTTTAAAATGACCTCCGTGTTGTTATTCCCACCTGCCCTGAAAATGATATTGGCCAATGTTAACATGATTTCATTGATGAAATCGATTCTTAGATGACCAATGAATATATCTTTGGCAAAAATGTATAATCATGCTTTTGCAGATTGTGTTTATATAATTTTAAGTTAAAAATGGGATCAATTTATGTCTTAAAATTGAGATTAATTAAGATTATTTCAACAAACTTTTGTGAAAGTTATGTTCATCTGAGTATCGATTTCATTTATAAACTGCTGTGAGAGTTGGCGGAGAAAGACCTCAATGAAGTAGATTTAATTTCAAGAGCATAATTCTTCGTCAAACAAGGTCAAAAGATGTATTTAAATGCAAAGACAACAAATTACGGTGGATGTTCTATTCTAATTATTGTTTTGTGTTTGACCAGTTGTAAGTTTTTTTTTTAATATTATCATAGATGGATAAATTCTTCACCAACTCATACAGCAGTTGACCTAACTCGTCTTTGATTTGCTTAAAACATTGTCCTAAGAAGTAATTTTTGTCCCTGATCACGAATTCGACCTCCACTTTTCGATATCTTGTGGCGGTGGAGCGGTACGACCCCTTCCATTTTTTAATATTACAAAAAAGACGTATTTCGTAAAAATAGACGCCCGATTTGATGGCGTACACAAAATTACAAAAAAAAAAATACAATTTGTTTTCAAAATTTCCATTATTTTTCGTTATATAACATGTCATTTTATGGGAAATTTAATAATATTTTAAAATCTGCGAAAAAAATTTTCATTTGGAACACATTTTTCATTTTGTAATTTTGTGTTTTTTTCTCTTACTTTTTTTTGAGAGTGTAATATTAACAATACTATCGACGATAATTTTATCTATTACCCTCCTTGGTATTAATGTTATACAAAATTGTAAAGCAAATTGTTACAAAAAATTGATGAATAAACATAAGGGTTTGCTTGTTACCATATCAAGTAATCCAGATTTGATCTTTTTTTCGTAAAATCGCTATAACTCGTGATGTTTATAAGCAAACCCCTTATGTTTATATATCAAAATTTTTGTAATTGTCTGCTCTACAACTTTGTAGAACATTGTTACACTCTAAAAAATAACCCTGCAAAGTTAGAAAAAAACATTCATTAAAAATGAAATTTTTTGTTCTAAATGCAAAAATGACCCTTCTGAGTCAATGTAGATTCGAAAAGTACATTAAATTTCCCATAAAATGACATGTTTCAAACAAATTTACAGTCGAATAACGGAAAATGGGAGACTATTTAAAACTTTTTTAGTGTTTTTTTTCGATGAAAAATACGTTTTTGTCGGAATTCTGAGTATGCCATCAAATCGGGCGTCTAATCATACATAATAGTCCCTTTGACACCAAATTTTTATCTCATCACAATTTCAGGCTGCAAATTATTGAAAAACAAGAGTTCAAAAATGAAAGGGGCCGTATCGCCCCTCCGTCACGAGATATCAAAAAACGGACCTCGTGATCAGAGACAAAAGTTACCTCTTAGGACAAAGTTTCACGCAGATGGGTCGGGGCAAGTTTTCCCGATGTCGTGTGTGTTGGTAAAAAATTACCCAAATACTATTTTTTCAATTCCGTTTTTCCTGTCATTCTCGAATGACGAAACGGACTACTCGTCAAAAACAACAGTACTGAATGATCTTTTCAGTATCCCTTAGAGTGCTGAAAAGTTCGACATTTCAACACTGTTATGAAGTTCGACACTCGAGAAATACTCTGCGTTTTTGCAGATCAAATTTTCCTTGTATGTTTTAATTCAATTGATACTTTGTCCATTGATTCTATGTGTGTGTGTGTAACTAACCAAACGGGACCAGATCTACATTCTATACATGCAAATAACTCGCATAGGCATTTAGAAGGTGCTACCTCTGCCAAGCTTCGGTGACCCATTTCTACGCTGGCTAGCCGAGCGCGAGGTACCGCAGATTTTATCGACAAGCCCCACCCTGAAGAACATTTGCATCAATCGGATTCAAACATTATTTAAAACTTCCAAACCCTTGGCAAATGGAATACTTTGTCCATTAATTCTATTAGTCCAAAATAAGCCATTTTCCAATACTGATTCCTCAATTCAATACGCCATGCAAATTTAAGGGCTTTCCGTAGAAAAGTGTTATACATTCCAAATTTCTGTAACTGGAGATGAATTTTATGATCGATTTAGAGTCTTCGGCAAAGGCGTTGGTTTTGAAAAGGGCTAGTGATTTTTTCTTTAAAATTTGCTTATGGCCGTGAAATTCAGTAAAACCCGTGAAATGCCGCGAAATTCGAAATAATAACTGGTTTTTTTTTTTTTTAATTTATATTTATTCAAATTTCTTTTCCATGTACATTCATTCAGTTAAAATATTATTGAGTGTCCAATCACAAACGATGACTTTTCACCTCAATTTTAAATACTAGCAACTTCCATTTATTCATGAAATATTGTAGCTTTCGCTATTCAGTGATTTCAAATGTAGGAGGTCCTACATGTACAAAAGGGAAAAGGGATACCTTAAAACTAACTTATAAACTTTATAAAGAGCGGATCAATGCAGCTGAAGACTGCAATGATTTTTGTCGAAATGCATCAATTATCTTATTGGACATAACATCCAAAGTGTCAACTTCGGCTAATTGATGAAGTTCACTGGTGCTGAACCAGGAAGGAAGTTTCAGAATCATTTTCAGAATTTTGTTCTGAATCCTCTGAAGTTTTTTCTTCCTGGTTAAGCAACAGCTTGTCCAGATCGGCACAGCATAAAGCATGGCAGGTCTGAAAATTTGTTTATAAATTAACAGTTTATTCTTGAGACAAAGTCTAGAATTCCTGTTTATAAGTGGATACAAACATTTAATATATTTGTTACATTTAACCTGGATACTTTCAATGTGATCCTTGTAAGTAAGGTTTTTGTCAAAACCAAGTCCAAGATATTTCACTTGATCCTCCCACTTTAAATTTACCTCATTCATCTTTATAATGTGATGACTTTTTGGTTTAAAAAAATCAGCCCTTGGTTTGTGAGGGAAAATAATAAGTTGAGTTTTTGCAGCATTTGGAGTAATTTTCCATTCTTTCAAATAAGAATTGAAAATATCCAAGCTTTTTTGTAATCTTCTTGTGATGACACGAAGGCTTCTGCCTTTGGCGGAGATGCTTGTGTCATCAGCAAAAAGTGATTTCTGACATCCTGGGGGCAAATCAGGCAAGTCAGAAGTAAAAATATTGTATAAAATTGGACCCAAAATGCTTCCTTGAGGGACGCCAGCACGTTCAGGTAGTTGATCAGATTTGCTATTCTGATAACATACCTGCAGAGTACGATCCGTCAAATAATTTTGAATAATTTTCACGATATAAATCGGAAAATTAAACCTTTTCAATTTCGTAATCAAACCTTTATGCCAAACACTGTCAAATGCTTTTTCTATGTCTAGAAGAGCAGCGCCAGTAGAATAGCCCTCAGATTTGTTGCTTCGAATTAAATTTGAAACTCTCAACAACTGATGAGTAGTTGAATGCCCAAGGCGAAATCCAAACTGCTCATCAGCGAAAATTGAATTTTCATTAATGTGCGTCATCATTCTATTAAGAATTATTCTTTCGAATAATTTACTAATAGATGAAAGCAAACTAATGGGCCGATAGCTTGAGGCTTCAGCAGGATTTTTATCCGGTTTCAAAATCGGAATTACTTTGGCATTTTTCCAACTACTGGGAAAATATGCCAAATCAAAACATTTGTTGAAAATTTTGACCAAGCAACTTAAAGTTGCTTCTGGTAATTTTTTAATTAAAATGTAAAAAATGCCATCCTCACCAGGGGCTTTCATATTTTTAAATTTTTTGATAATAGATTTTATTTCATTCAGATCCGTATTAAAAACTTCATCTGATGAAAATTTTTGTTCAACAATATTCTGAAATTCTATTGAAATTTGATTTTCAATAGGACTCAAAACATTCAAGTTGAAATTATGAGCACTCTCAAACTGCTGAGCAAGTTTTCGAGCTTTTTCCCCATTAGTTAATAGAATATTATCACCATCTTTTAAAGAAGGGATGGGTTTTTGAGGTTTCTTAAGAACCTTTGAAAGTTTCCAAAAAGGTTTGGAATAAGGTTTAATTTGTTCGACATCTCTTGCGAACTTTTCATTTCGCAGGAGAGTGAATCTGTGGTCAATAACCTTTTGCAAATCTTTTTGAATTCGCTTCAGTGCAGGATCACGAGAACGTTGATACTGTCTTCGGCGAACATTTTTCAGACGAATCAGAAGCTGAAGATCGTCATCAATAATGGGAGAATCAAATTTGACTTGGGCTTTAGGAATAGCAATATTCCTTGCATCCAAAATTGCATTAGTTAAAGATTCCAAGGCTGAATCAATATCAGCTTTGGTTTCTAAAACAAAATCATGATTTAAATTATTCTCAATATGATGCTGATACCTGTCCCAATTAGCTTTGTGGTAATTAAACACAGAACTATTGGGTCTGGTAACTGCTTCATGAGAAAGTGAAAAAGTTACTGGAAGATGATCAGAATCAAAATCAGCATGAGTCACTAAAGGACCACAATACTGACTTTGATTTGTCAACACCAAATCAATTGTTGATGGATTTCTAACAGAAGAAAAGCAAGTTGGCCCATTCGGGTATAAAACCGAATAAAGACCAGAAGTGCAATCTCTGAACAGAATTTTACCATTGGAATTTACTTTTGAATTATTCCAAGATTGGTGTTTGGCATTAAAATCACCGATGATCAAAAATCGAGATCTATGCCGAGTAAGTTTATTCAAATCCCTTTTGAAATAATTTTTATTTTCCCCAGTGCATTGGAATGGCAAATATGCAGCTGCAATCATAATTTTCCCAAAAGAAGTTTCAAGTTCAATGCCCAAACTTTCAATAACTTTTAACTTAAAGTCACGTAACGTGCTATAAGTCATACTACGGTGGATAACTATTGCAACTCCACCGCCATTTCGATTCATTCGGTTATTAGTTATAACTTTATAATCTGGATCACTTTTCAAATAAGTGCCAGTTTTTAAAAATGTTTCGGTTATAACAGCAACATGCACGTTATGAACTCGTAAAAAGTTGAAAAATTCATTTTCTTTCGCTTTTAAAGAGCGAGCATTAAAATTCATAATATTGATGGAATTACTTAGATCCATGATTAAACTTCAGGGTAAGAACAACATCATTCGCAAATTTTAATCCAATCTGGATTGCTTCCATCATGGATGTTGCATTACTCATTGTTTGAATCAAACCAAACAGTGAGTTTTGCAAAAAAGTCATTTTTTCAAACGTAACATCGCCGAGATCAGAAGATCCCAAAGCGTTGCCAGCAGAAAAATTTTCAAATGAGATTTGAGGTACCTGCCCAATTTCAGAAAGATTGGTAGAGGATTTAAAATTCGTGGATGAACCCGAAACGACGTTAGCATAAGAAATGCCATTGTTGTTACCTAACTTTTCCACGGTAGGGGTATTTCTAGAATTGTTCGAGTGAGACAGCACGAACGTTTGATTTAAAGATGCAGGTACAACCTGACTTTGAGAAAATTTCGGTTTGGATTTCGGCTGATGCTTAGCACGAGAATCCAAAACCTTTTTTCTGATGGGGCAATCCCAGAAATTTGATTTGTGATCTCCACCACAATTTGCACATTTAAATTGGGTGACTTCTTTCACGGGACAATTGTCCTTGTCGTGAGAAGAATCCCCGCAAACCATGCATTTTGGAACCATGGCGCAATGATCAGTACCGTGACCGAATGCCTGGCAACGCCGGCACTGGGTCAGATTCTGGCCATTACCGCCATGTTTCTTAAAATGCTCCCACTTTACCCGTACATGGAACAAAAACTGAACTTTGTCCAAAAGTTTCAAATTGTTGATTTCATTTCTGTTGAAATGAATCAGATAAAATTGTGAAGTCAAACCAAAGCGAGAAATATTCCCGTTTGATTTTTTCTTCATTGGTATTACTTGGGATGGGGCAAAGCCAAGCAACACCTTAAGTTCGTTTTTGATCTCATCCACCGACAAGTCGTTGGAGAGACCTTTCAAGACCGCCTTGAATGGCCGAGCATTCTTGGTCTCATACGTGTAGAAATTGTGTTTGTGGTTTTTCAAATAACCAACAAAAGTTTGGTGATCTTGTAAAGATTCCGTCAACAAGCGACATTCTCCTCTTCGACCAAGCTGGAACGAAACCTTCAAATTGCAAGTTTCCTTGCAATTCTTCAGTTGCGTTCGAAAGCTGGCCAAATCGGAGACGGAAGTCACAACAATTGGTGGAGCCTTTACTCGTTTCTCGACGGCAGAAGGCTCAGTACGAGGAGAAGGTTCCTTGTCATCAGTTTCGGATAAAACACCGAAACTGTTTGTCAATGGAATTGGAGGATTGACCTCACATTCAGAATCTGAATCAGACCTCAGAAGAGGCTGTTTTCTTTTTCTGTTTCCGTTAGCCGGTTTAGCGTTCAAACGCTTCACCGACGTAACGACCAAATCTTCAGAAGATTTGCGTTTACCTTTGTTTTGACGCATTTTGCAAGCAAAGTTCTCTTAAAAAGATGGCTTCGTTTGTAAAATACAAAAAAATTTCAGGCGGGGTTAGTCTTGAAAAGACTGTTTAGAATTTTGGAAAATAACTCAGGTAGTCTTTAAAAAGACTGTGAATTTTGTTTTGAAATAACTCTGAGCTTAGGTAGTAAAAAATACCGCAGCTCTAGTGTCCGTTCACCACGAAGGTTCGCAAGACACTGAATAATAACTGGTAAATAGCTCCTTACAGTATTGAAACTAAACTTTTCAATTTAATAAAAAGCATTTTGGAAGATGTTTCCAAATAAATAATACATGGCATTATTTGAAAATTTTGTTTCTAACAATGTTCTACGAAATGCAAATAATGTATTGCACCATTAGCTTTGATTGTAATACTCATGCCGCACATTTTGCAATTTAAAGCTAATGAAAAGATGATTTCTATAAAAAGTTTTATAACAAGTACTATTACAGAAATCAACATAAGTGCAAAAAAGTTTGTACAACTTTCGAAAAATTAACTTTTTGTTGACAAATCACCATAAATCCAGTCTTCCAACTCCAAATAGGCATCCTTGGCTGATTAAAAAAATAATTTGGATTGAATATAAAGTTCACTTAATACTTAGTGTAACAGTTTATATAACTCTAGAAATTCTATATAAAACTTATATTAACTTAATTTTGCATACTTTCAATTTGAGAAAATGTCAATATATTACCAAAGAATTGCTAAATAAATATTCTTGAGTTTGTATAACACCGTTTTGAGGGACTTTGTATCGCTAGAATAGAATTTTCGTTGGAATTTCGTACCAATCCGGATTACGTCGTCGGAAAGTCCGCAGGCATCCAAACCGGTCCACAATTCACAAGTCAACCTATGTGGCATCGGAAAGGGCATGATCTTTCAATACCCATACATCTAGGTTTTCTATAAAACCCACGTTTTTAAATTCTTAGGCAAAAACGTTGTTATGGTTTCGTTTGGCAACCTGCCAAAAATGTATGGACTTTCGCAATTTTTGCTCTCGTGGATCAAACTTACTTTTTGTATTTCACATATATTTGGATCTCACATAAATATATGAAAACTTTGTCTGGATCCATCAACCGACCCATCACTGGTTAGGTAATCGAAAAATCTTCCCAATGTGTATTAAAATTTGAAGATCTGACATCCCTGGCTAAAGTAATGACCACTTAAGTAATATTTCTGCAGTAATATTATTCCGAATCTACCAAAACCCAAAACTATCATACCAGCCATTGTTGGTAAAAAGTGAGGAAGGCATGAACCACATAGGTTGATTAAATTAATTTTTATGAAAGTTTTTTTGAATTGTAAGTTTGATTGTTGTGTGTTGTAAAATAGATTTTAAAGTGACCTGCATAATTATTTTTACAAACCTTTGTCAAGGTTATGTTTGTTGGTCAACTGAGTATCGATTTTATCTACAAAGACGAACATACCTAGCTGTTTTTTTCTTACTTTATAACTGATTTTTTTCAAATTTGTGAATTGTGTTTGACTTGTTTGGGACCATCCACAAACCACGTGGACACTTTTTTGGGAATCTGTTACCCCCCCCCCCCCCCCTCGTGGACAATTGTCCATACAAAAAAAACTTTTTTGTATGGGTCGTGGACAATCCCCAGACCCCCCCCCCCCCTAAAGTGTCCACGTGGTTTATGGATGGTCCCTTTTGAGGTTACACAAAAAAAAAATCCTGATTGCACATCATTAATGATGTTAAACATTTAAATTTAATTGCAATTTGATGTAAATTTACAACAAATTATACGTAAAACCATGATTTTACGTGTGATTCAACCGTTTACAACGAATCTCAATTGAGATTACATGTCATTGTCATTGTTGAGTAAATTAATATTTTTTTCTGAGTTTGGCAATTTTTTTTCGTTTTATGCTTTTATAATTTTAAAGGTAATTTAAAAAAAGACAATTCCGTCTTCAAAAATGAGACATGGTTGATCATTAAAACATTATTTTCAACCATTCATTTTTGAAAAGTTTATTATTTGTTGATTAGTCACTGCTCAAGTTCAAATTTTCCATCACACAAATCTCCTTACAATTTTCGGATGATCAAAAATTTTAATGTTGTGAAGCGTTTTGATTTTGTGTCTTTGGTAATCATGATTATTTAATTTTATTTCACTTTTTACGCCAAAAAGTAGTTTTTTCAACTTTACTTTCTCAAATAAGAAAAATGGAATAATTTTTCAAAATGTTAAAACAAATTTGCAATCGATACACACTAATATTTTTTTACCAAATTCAGTAGTTGAAAAATCGGTTAAGTTTAGATCGGGAAACCATCTTTCAAAAAGAACAATATTTTACCGAATTTCGGTTGCTCGATGAACAATAATGAATTTGGGTAAGTTATTCCCGAATTCGATAATTTTCAGTTTACCGAACTGTTTAGCAGTTGAAAATTCGATAAACTTTACCGAATACGGTAAAAAAATGTAAGTGTGTAGTAGTACTTTGATTTGTTAAATTGGTGAAATGCCTTTTGGATGTATATTTTAAATACTTTTTTAGCCAAATTTCCAATTCATTTGCATTTACTATAAGTCGATCCAGTTTGCAGTGTCATAGGATGAAACGTTTGTGAAACTTTGTATTTTTTTCGTATTTTCAAAAATATGAATACTTGGCTTATCTTTAAAAAAAAATGCTAAGCGTTTGATACGGTATGTCCACGCATCCTTCCTTACCTGTAGACTCTGTGAAATCCGATCACAGAATCCTCTCTGCGGTAAACACAACGCAGTAGGGCTGGCCGCTTTAATTTTTGTATTATTTTCGGTTGTTCTGTTCTGCAATTATTAATAATGACAAGAAGAGTGCTTGGGGCGTAATCTAATCACAAGACTTTCCAGTATGCTTTCATCGGACTGGCAGCGTTTGGATTAGATTACATTAGATTATCATTGAAAAAGGCTTAGATGTAATCATATTATTCTGATCTATGACATTATAAAAGTAAACTTTTTTTTTTAATTCACTCAGGGTCATGTTTTGCACCTTCAGAGGTCACACGTTCAACGCAAGGCTACCGATTATGTCCCCAAATCACGCGACAGCGACCGCCATCTGGCAATCACCTAAATCATCACGTTAACACTTTCTACCAGTCCTCCAACCCGCCACCAAATTTGACCGTGGGGCCTCCGAAAACCATTCGACGACAACGAGCGGGCATGTTAATTTGACTTTAAGCAGCTTAATTACCCCCCAGTTCCGAAGGCGATTTCCGGCCGGGGAGGGGCTTCGAGATTTTTGGCGCTATGCCGATTGGAGTTTTCTAGACAAAAAACATAACCACCAGCAAGACCAATAAATTAGGTTCGAAATCGGTTTTTTGGGCATTTTAATTTCGAGGAAATGCTCAATCGAAAAAAGCGCGCCGCTAAATGTGGGGGATTTGGAGATAAAGTCGGTTGGTGGTTGGGGAAAGAAATGGGTTTTGACTGCATTTGATGGTTGATTGCGAGGTTAGGAAATTGAAAACTCATGTCGCTGCCACTTAAGCTTGAGAGTTTCGATTTTAAGTAGGGGAGATTTTTTTTTTCTTGATCACTTAAGGAGTATATTTTAAAAGGAAGCCATATCAAATTAGAACAGCAAACGTAATTCTACGTTGACCGCCAAAAAGAATTCGCCTCGAGGGCCCTCCTCTTTTTTTTTAATTGCATCATTTTAAAGAAGGGAAGTCTTTTTGAACCCTTATATGCTTGCGATCAACGAAGGGAAGCCCCGTCCGGATGCACTGGAAAATTGATACTTTGGCTGTAATTTACGAGCTTCTTTTTCGGAAGGATCGACTTTTTGCAGAATTGTTTCGGAAGGTACAATTTTTTCCCCAGAATCGACAGCCAGTTGAAGGGTCGAGGAAATTCGAAGCGTAACAAATCATTTAGCGTAATAATAGTGGTTGATCAGTCTGCGTGGAGTCCAAAATTAGTGTTTGAAGCAAAAATTTATGTTAAAACTGAATCAAGGTTTGAATTAAGGTTTGACAAGAATCTGCAGGTCTGAGTCAAAAAGAGTCTAAACAAGAAGCTAAACCTCCAGATTGGCGTGAAATTTGCGCTGCAAATTTGATTCGCTTCAATAGGGGTCCAGATATCGGTGGAAGACCTTTTGACTTGGTCGACCAAGACATGTCAGTCCAAAGGGGACAGCTAATTTGGCAACTGTGCTGATGTAGACGATTTTGAGGCTACCACCCGCATCCACGTTGATTAAGTTGACAGCTTGTTTAAATTCATTGTTGGGCCAAACATAACTGTCTTATTTTTCATATAAAATATCTTCTATTGATTTGCCGGAACCCAAAATTACATTTTCTTCAAATTAAGTATTGTATTTGCCAAACCTTTCTCCATCAATCTCATCTTACATCATCCTGCCTCTAGCTTCAAATTACCTGCAAAGAAAGAAAGAGAAAAAATCCAATTAATATCACTTTCCACCGCATACTATCGTGTATCAAAAAAGGTCCAACATCTTCTGACCTTGTTTTTCCCCCACTACTTCGCCATTCATTCCAATCTACGATGGGTATAGAAATCCGTCTTTTTCAAAAACCTTTACCGACCCTGACCCAGCAGCAGCAGCAGATTTGCGAAAATAATAGAAAGATAGAAACCGCGCGGCTTCCAACAATGGCCCTCCGAAATTAGATCAAACACTTTCGTGAAACCCATCATCTCTACTTTTAACTGTTTGGCGAGTGGTATCATCATTATTGGGATCTTCAGCGGTACACTCGGTTCCAGTTTAAAAAATGTTCTCCGAACAATCAAAAGCTGGTAATTTTTTTAAAATATCTTGCAATATTTTAAATTCTACCTAGAAACTCATTAATCGTTTATAAAATACATATTTATCTTTCAACTTACAGAATCAACTTAGGTCTATAACTTGAGTCCAAAATAGGGACAAGGCCCAATATAGGGACATCAGCCCTACACACAGTTCCCACTCACATCATCAAAACAGATAGAGATTGAAAAAAGTGAAATGCTTTAGTTTTGCTAATCTTTCACACCAAATCTTGACAGGCAAGTTGATTCCAGCTTTTTCTCAGTTGTTTTGTGAAGATTCAACCAAATCACTGACAATGTTTTATTAACTTTCTTCAATTTTACTTAACATTAAAATTTAAATTTCCTAAAATCATCAATTGGAACAAACTTTAAAGGCATCTGAATTTCAAATTGTACCTCCAAACTCTTCACCTCCATGAAATCGACCTTCCCCAGCGGAAAAAAATATCAAGAAAGAGTAAAATGCTGTGAAATGAAATTAATCAACGAAGAGGAGCGTTTTTCTTTGCTCCGAACGTTTCGTTCGTTTAATCTCGAACCATTAATCAATCAACGCCCGACGGTGTGTGGAGAGAGAGCAAGCAAGAGTGCGGTGAGATTATTCGCGGTTATCGCGTATCGCCTCTCCCGCACTCTATCTCTCACTCTTTTCTTTGGTTCGGATTTGGGAGAGAGGATTGTGCGTGCGATGGTTGATGAGAATATTGTAACAAGATGGTTTCAGCAGTAAGAAAGGGATTTGAATGACTTGAGAGGTGGCGATCCTGAACTGTCTATTCAAAGATTAAAAAATCAAAAAAAAAAAAATAACAAACAACTTTAACAAATCAAAAATAAATACGAGCAATGAACTAAAAACATGATAAAACACATATTGTTGCAAAAAATAGTCCAATGAGTGTTTGTTTAAAAAAATGCTATCTGGCTTTTGTGAGTGAAAATTTATTTTTTGAATAAGTAGAAAATACTTTTTGTTTACAAATCCAAACAATATTCGTCCTTTTTTAAAAATCATTAAAATGAAAGAAAGTTGATTACAAAATATCAAATTATTAATTACTTTTTGAGAAATATTTGTTTTTGATTTTCAAAATGTCTAAACAATAATAAATAAAAAAAAACTTTAAAAAAATGTACATTACTTGTCATGTAACAAAAGGTATTATGGTAAATGATTTATATTTAAGGCCGATGCAAATATTTAAAAAAGTTTTTGTCCCTCGGCCCTGGCCGAGGTCAAGGGGGGGGCAAAAAAATAAAAAAATATAAAAATTTAAATAACAAGCCATAGTCTTCACATTTAAATGAAAAAAGTGTTTTAAAATACATTTTACACTAGTTCAGTTGTTTTGCAATCTCTAGTTTTCAAAAAATCTAAGATCTGACAAAAATAAAAATTTTATCGAAAAAAAAGATTTTGCATCGAAAATTTTCAAAAAAATTTAAGATTTTTTAATAAACTCAAACATGCTAAAAATGATTTTAAACGCAGAAGAATGTATTTTAATTTGATTTCAGCTGGTTGCACTTGAATTTTCATTGAAATTTTGAAGTTTATTGTAAAAATATTTTTTTGCCCCCTGATTTTTCGGGCCAATTTTGAAGGGGGGGGGGGTGACAAAAACTTTTAAAAATATTTGTACCAGCCTAAATATGTATTTATTTAAATAATTCCAATTGTCTTATTCTTAACGGCTGTTTGGGGTTTTGCAGCACGACTGTGTTTTTTTAATGTAACTAGCACCACTTACGAGGTTGCATGCCTAAAATTGTATGCATCAATGCGGTATTGAAGAAAAAAACGATCTTTTCTCGCGGTTCCCTGCATAAACCTTATTGAAACTCGTTTCAAAAGATGGTAATATTTGTTTGCCATTAGATAAAAACGAATATCACATTTGGAGCGCGTAAAAGATTGTAATTTTTTTAAGCATGTTTTTGCGCACTAAAAATTACGTTTTCTTATATTATTTCAAGATATCTTAATTATAAAATGTCTGTTATCAAGGGAGAAGGGAATGGGCCCACCATAACAAAATTTTTGAATTTTCCAACTGTATTGATGTAATTTAGCCCGCTGAATCTGCCCTCAGAGTTGAGAATTTCAAAATATGTTTTTTTTTTCGAACTTTTCCGAGATATTTGAGTTTTAAAATTTTGTCTTTTTTGCTTTGAAACAGGGGTCCACAACATTTTGACTCTGCGGGCCAGATCTGATTTTACTGAAGCAGTGCCAGGCCGAAACTAATATTTGATAAAAGTTGAAAAAGTAAACACATTTTTTCACATTCTTTTAAAGCAAATTAATAAAAGAACTAGTGTTGAATTTGATTAAAAAAATGAAAAAAAAAACAAAGATAACCTTCAAAAATGTGTTTATTAGACTTATTTTTATTCTTGTTTGTATTAGCTGTATAGTTATTATTTTTGATGGTTGTAATAAAATAACTTGATATATTTTTTATGATTTTTTTTTTAAAGCTTTGATTTCCTCGACACTGCAATATAAAAAAATCAATGAGACATGATAAAATTTCGATAAATTCGAATAAAATTTGGATTCGAATATCCTTTACAAAAAACACTTTTTGCGTTGTTGTGCACCTTTTTTCAATTATAAAAAAATATTTTAAATAATTTTACACACACACACACACAATTAAAAAAGTGTAAACAATATACTAAATCATTTTCAATTTGTTATTCTTCAAAATTCGAAGTAAATGAAAAAAAAAATTGCTCCCTGATTTCTTGACTCATTTTGTGCCGTTTCTTAATATTTGTAAAATATTTGGAGCAATCTATTTTCAGTATGAATAATTTGCTTTTTAAGGCCCTTTTTCTAATCAAATCTAATCTAATCGAATACAAGCGCAGCCAGTCCGAAGAAAGCATCCTGGAAAAACTTGTGGTTACACAGAAAAAAAAGTTGAATTTTGGAATGTTGAAAATTTGGTAGGTTGAATATTACCTCTTTATTTGTGTAATATTACATAAAAAATGTTTAAAAATGTGAACCTGATGAATATTCGTCAAAAACTGATGAAAATTCATCATTTTCTGTTGTAAAATTTATCATTTATTTTGCCACAAAATCTGTCACCATTTCCATTTTTTTTTTTCTGTGTAGATTACGCCCCAAGTTCAAGTTTCTTTTTCAGGCCCTTTTTTTTAAATATCACTGAAAAGTTGTTCTGGACATTCCTTAGTTTTTGCTAACTTAGGCCGTTGCAAATATTTTTCAAAGTTTATGTCATTTTTGTCAGGGAGGGCCTCGTGGCGCGGTGGTTAGCGGCTTCGGCTGCCGATCCCTAAGTTGCTATGGGGCGCGGGTTCGATTCCCGCCTTATCCTCCTGGCCTTCTATCGGATGGGGAAGTAAAACGTCAGTCCATTTGCGTAAAAGAGGTTTTGGGTGACTCACCACACATAATCTTCGGACGCCTAGAAATGAGCAGAAACTTGCAACAGAGCCCACAAAAGACCCGGAGGTCGTTAAAGTGGATTGCTTTGCTTTGCTTTTGTCATTTTTGTCAATACATAGAAGTTTTGGAAATTAATGATTGCAAATCAACTGGACAGGTGTTGCATTTTAAAACACTTTTTTTCATTTACAAATCATACTCCTTGCTAAACAAACATCATACCTATGATACTCATTATGACAAAGTCCAGGGATTTTTAAAAACATGGAAATATTATTTGCAAAATAAATGTTTAGATAGAAATTTGGTCAATAGCATTACGAAACCTCTTAAAAACTGTCAAACATATCGACGCCATCATTCATCACTCTTCCACATTTGAAACCTTGGGCGGTGCGCGCAAAAATCTTATGCTTATCTAAGATCCACAAAAATTCACTAATTGGATCAACATTAGTTTGCTGTTTTGCTCACGTGATTTGACCACTTTAAGCGGCCGCCGCCGCCACTGACCGGACCGGAGTCAGCAGCTTAACTTCGTCCCTAGTTTTGCAAGTTGGCATAAAAGTTCGTCGACTTCACCTTCCTAAACACACGTAGGGAAAAAAGGTCACCAAATGTCAAACCGGTCCACCGCTCGAGCGGCCATATTTGATTCGATAATTTCTTAAAACAATAAAGTTGACAGCAAATCCGACATCCAACTGTCAGCTGCCTCCGCGCTGTCGCGCCGGGTTCAATGCTGGTTCATGGCTTGTGATAAGGTTAGCGTTTTAGAGGGTTTGCGGTTCGAACTGTCAAACCAGTGTGATTGGCCGTGAACAACTGGAGCAAAAGCTGTCCGTCATTTGCATAGAGCACGATTTCATAATCATATGTTTCCATTTTTTTTTTGTTTGTTTTGACGATGGAAAAAAGTTTGCGAAACTGCCTCTGGCGAGGCAACGAGCCGGTTTTACCTCTATTTCTACACAGGATTTGGACAAATATTTGCATAATCGAACTAACGATGAATGCTTGCGTTGACCTTGCTGGGGAAGTTTGCTTCACTAGTGTCAATCAACACTTTTTTGCGCGGACGTTACGCTTTACATATGTCAATTTAGCATAGCATAGCATAGCATAACAAGTCTGTACCACTATCAATTTTGACACTTCATTATTTAAAAAGATTATTCATTTCTCAATCTCTTGAAAGTGATTCGTAAGTTAGCACAAGAGGAACAATTTGATATGAAAAAAAATGCAAAATACAAAGCGTAACGCCATCGCGTTACAAGAGATTCCACCGTACCAGTGTTCCAAATTCCAGTGAAATTTAAATATCCCAATTCCACCTAATTTCCCCGTTCCACTGGGTCGAACTTTCGGCCAAAGACCTCCACAAAACCCCGGTATGCTTATCCGTTCCAAGGTCGCAATTTGTCTGACCAGTCCAGGTCTGGAATTCAACTGATTTCGCCCAATTTGCCCCAATGATCCTCGAAAATTGCTCCAGAAGTGCGCCAATGAAAACAAAATCACGTGATAATTGACTTCTGCAACCGGACTGGCTGCGCTGTAGAGTTGAGTTGGGTTGAGGAACAAAAAAAAACAGATTAAATGATTCAACATAATTACTTCTACTACACGGCGTAGCACATAGTTCGACGGACTCGAACTCGCTACAATGGCTTCGAAGGAAGGAAAGGCCCGTCCGGATAAGCCCGAGAAGGAGGATGAGGAAGAAACTCGTACAAACACCTCGCAATCAGCTGCTGCTGCTGCGAGAATTTCCTGGTTCGTAATTTTACAAATTGCTGCAAATTGTTCGAATTTTCCTGCTGGTTGGAAAGGTGGTGGGCGAGAGACGTCTTTACAAACAAGCAAATTATGTTGAGGGAGGTGAGTTGGAAGACCCCGAGCGGTTTGTTGATTGAGTTGGACGAGGTCCGGAACGGTAGCAAGCTGTTTTGTAGTTTTGAAAATTGATCTTTGAACAGCTGAGACATCAATTTCACCTCAAATCAACGTCGGTCTAACGTCTAACGGCTAACGTCTAACGTCTAACGTCTAACGTCTAATGTCTAATGTCTAATGTCTAATGTCTAATGTCTAATGTCTAATGTCTAATGTCTAATGTCTAATGTCTAATGTCTAATGTCTAATGTCTAATGTCTAATGTCTAATGTCTAATGTCTAATGTCTAATGTCTAATGTCTAGTCTTCTAATTTTTTTTCTTTAACGTGTTTAATCTTCAGGTCTCCAAGTCTTCAATTCAGGTCGTCAAGTCGTCAAGTTGTCTAGTCGTCAAATCTTTAAAATTTAAAATCTTAAATCTTCAAGTCTTCACGTCTTCAAGTCTTCAAGTCTTCAAGTCTTCAAGTCTTCAAGTCTTCAAGTCTTCAAGTCTTCAAGTCTTCAAGTCTTCAAGTCTTCAAATCTTCAAGTATTCAAGTATTCAAGTCTTGAAGTCTTGAAGTCTTCAAGTCTTCATGTCTTCAAGTCTTCAAGTCTTCAAGTCTTCATGTCTTCAAGTCTTCAAGTCTTCAAGTCTTCAAGTCTTCAAGTCTTCAAGTCTTCAAGTCTTCAAGTCTTCAAGTCTTCAAGTCTTCAAGTCTTCAAGTCTTCAAGTCTTCAAGTCTTCAAGTCTTCAAGTCTTCAAGTCTTCAAGTCTTCAAGTCTTCAAGTCTTCAAGTCTTCAAGTCTTCACGTCTTCAAGTCTTCAAGTCTTCAAGACTTTAGGTCTTCAAGTCTTCAGGTCTTCAAGTCTTCAAGACTTCAAGTCTTCAATTCTTCAAGTCTTCTAGTCTTTAAGCCTTCAAGTCTGCATGTCTTCAAGTCTTCATGTATTCATGTCTTCTAGTCTTATAGTCTGCAGGTCTTCAAGTTTTCAGGTCTTTGAGTCTCCAAGTCTTCAAGCTCTCAATCAGTTCTGTCTTCCTGAGAACTGTATTGCCTCACTAATGTCTTGATTTAACATGCAACCAGAACACACTGCTCATTTGCATCGGCTTAATATTGGCAAACACCCCACCTTACATTCCGTCGTCCAACTTTCCCAACCTCTGCTTCTAAGACGGGGTTTACTTTGTCGATCCACGTTTCCTGACTAATATCAGCAATCAACGGTAACGAAGCGGAAAACAGCCGCCGACGTCGCCGTCGCCACAGCCGCCACCACGACCCTAATGATACTAATTAAAATGCCATAAAAGCCGGAGAATTCTAGAGCGCCGCGCCAATCCCACCTCCATCTCATTAGCTCCGGGGTTCTGGCCCCGTCGTCCAACGCCTCTGCCGAGGTTCCTCAAAGCACGCAGAAAAAAAACAAGACGGGCCAAGAAAAATGTCTATATTTAAACTAATTATAAGATTATTTCTGCCTACGGGTCGTTCCCGGGCTCTTCCGCAAAAGGGTTGTCACCCAGGTGGTAAAACGGAATCAACCGGTCCCCATCAGGCGGGGTCGACACCTACTACTGCTACGGCAGGTCGCGGTAGAACTAGAACATGGTTACCGAGCTGGACGTTATGACACCGAGGGTGGCGCGCGACAGCTTACACGAAGGTTCTTACAAGAGGCCACCAACTCTCTAGCGCACGCAGCGCAAAAGTGGAGACCGACCAATTAACCTGACAACGCGAAGAACGTAACGCCATAGACAAGGGGACTCTAACGATTAACGTCGAAAATGTGACAGCTAACGCTTATTGTTAACGTTGAACGTTTAGCGTTGAATGCTAACGTTTGCCGTCTAAAGTTGATGAATCAGCGATATTAACGTCAAAATTTCAAGAACAGTGCTGATCGATAACTTTGCTTCCATTAAAACATGTTCGCAATGACGCTAACGCTAAAAATTTCATCACTAACGCCAAATCTTCACACAAAGAAAGTCAAAACAAATCAAGGCGTCATTTATGACTCCACATCACAAACAAGTAGAGCTGCATGCAACGACGACGTCCGACGAAACTTGCACTAAAACAAATTGGTTGAGTAACATATGCAAAGTGCGATTTGTCGCAAATGTGTGTGTGTGAGTGTTTACGTGGAATGTCGTACGTTACCTGCTGGGGTGACCACTGCAAAAACGTGATTAGTTGCATCCGGCACAGCTTCGAAGCAATTTAGTAAGATCTGTGATTGTGGCGTAAGGAAAAGGGTGATACCGATCGGATGGAGACTTCGTGAGAATGTGACAAATTCAAACTGTAGCGGAGTTTTTTCCCGGATTTTACTCAAAATGACTAACGTCTAATGAGTAGCATCTAACGACTTTTGTATAACATCTAATGTGTTACGTAAACATCTAAAGATAAACGTCAAATGGCTACCATATAATGTCCTATTCAATTGAATAACGTTTAACGTATTAACTCTAACGTCAAACAAATGGAATTACATAAGTTTGAAGTTTAATGGTTATCATCTTTTAGCTAACGTCTATTGACTAATATTGTCTAACATCTATTGGCTAACGTCTTTTGACTAACATCTTTTGACTAACGTCTAATGACTAACGTCTATTGACTAACGCCTATTGACTAACGTCTATTTTCTAACGTCTATTGACTAACGTCTATTGACTAACGTCTATTGACTAACGTCTATTGACTAACGTCTATTGACTAACGTCTGTTGACTAACGTCTTTTGACTAACGGGTATTTACTTACGTCTATTGACTAACGTATATTGATTATCGTCTATTGACTACATCTATCGACTAACGTCTATTGACTAACGTTTTATCTTGAGACTAACGTTCTTTCGATAAACGTTTTTCGACAAACGTCTTGAGAAAAACGGCTATTGACTAACGTTTTTAGAAATACGTCTATCGACTAACTCCTTCATACAAACGTCTTTAGACTAACGTCCTTTCGATAAACGTTTTTCGATAAACGTCTAGGACAAACGTTTATTGACTAACGTCTTTAGACTTACGGTTTTTTCTAACTTCTACTGACTAACGTCTTCAAATTAACTTTTACTGACTAAAGTCTATCGATTAACGTCTATCGACTAACGTCTATTGACTAACGTCTATTGACTAACGTCTATTGACTAACGTCTATTGACTAACGTCTGTTGACTAACGTCTTTTGACTAACGGGTATTTACTAACGTCTATTGACTAACGTCTATTGATTATCGTCTATTGACTACATCTATCGACTAACGTCTATTGACTAACGTCTATTGACTAACGTTTTATCTTGAGACTAACGTTCTTTCGATAAACGTTTTTCGCCAAACGTCTTGAGAAAAACGGCTATTGACTAACGTCTTTAGAAATACGTCTATCGACTAACTCCTTCATACAAATGTCTTTAGACTAACGTCCTTTCGATAAACGTTTTTTGACAAACGTCTAGGACAAACGTTTATTGACTAACGTCTATTGACTAACGTCTATTGACTAACGTCTATCGACTAACGTCTATTGACTAACGTCTATTGACTAACGTCTTTAGACAATCGTCTTTAGCCTAACGTTCTTTAGATAAACGTTTTTCGATAAACGTCTTTAGAAAAACGACTATTGACTAACGTCTATTGACTAACGTCTTTAGACTCACTTCTTTCGATAAACCTTTTTCGACAAACGTTTGTTTACTAACGTCTATTGACTAACATCTTTTGACTAACGTCTTTAGAAATATGTCTATCGACTAACTCCTTCATACAAACGTCTTTAGACTAACGTCCTTTCGATAAACATTTTTCGACAAACGTCTAGGACAAACGTTTATTTACTAACGTCTTTTGACTAACGTCTTTAGACTTGCGGTTTTGTTCTAACTTCTACTGACTAACGTCTTTAGATTAACTTTTACTGACTTAAGTCTATCGATTAACGTCTATCGACTAACGTCAATTGACTAACGTCTTTTCTTGAGCCTAACGTTCTTTAGATAAACGTTTTTCGACAAACGTCTTTAGAAAAACGGCTATTGACTAACGTTTATTGACTAACGTTTATTAACTAACGTCTAATGACTATTGACTAACGTCTTTTCTTGAGACTAACGTTCTTTAGATAAACGTTTTTCGATAAACGTTTTTCGCAAACGTCTTTAGAAAAACGGCTATTGACGAACGTCTAATGACTAACGACTGTAGACGCACTTCTTCCGATAAACGTTTTTCGACAAATGTCTTTAGATTAACTTCTACTGACTAACGTCTAACATCTAACTGATTGCAAAACCAACCACAAACCATCCAACCCCCAAGTCACACCCAATTTGACCCTGATTTTCGAATCACTTCATATCGCGAAACCGCCAAACGCGACCGCAACGACCCGCCGACTGACGGGGCGGCACGCAGTTTGAAATTTGACACTTGCCAAAACCGGCCATCGGTAAATAATTAAATATACACCAGGCCGGAACCTCCATCATTTTTTTTTATTCTTCTGTGGCAAGGGGTGCGTTCACCTTTTGCCGAAAAATGTTGTTTGCTGCTTTGATTTTAATCAATTGAGATATTTCGCGGGAAAATGGAAAGTCTCTCCTTGAAACAACTCTGGACTATTTTTTTTTTAATTTCTTATGAAACACTCATCAACACGAAAGAGAAAAAAAACTTACAGGTTAAAAACAAAAGCTTCAAAAGATAATTGTTCGTTGCAACAACTAATTCTGCCGAGATTTCACACAAAGATTGCACAGAGAAAAGGCAGTATCCAAGCAGAAACGTCGGTCTAAACTGCAAAACATGAAGCAAAACAAGGCAAATGTTGCGATAAAACTGATCCGATATTAGCCTAAAACAATCAACAAAACAATAGTTGCTCATCTCAAATACTTGCAGTAAAATTAAATCACGGTCAAGTGCACGGAAAAAAGTTCGTTCAGCAGTCGTGAAGATTATTAATTAGTCATGTTGCAGTCTTGTTGCAGTAATGTAACAAAAACTTCAAGAACTCAACGTGATTTTTTTCAGTGCATTAAACTGAATAAAAGCACGACATTAGGATAACCATCAGAAAGTGCTCGAAAGCCAGCGTTGTAGGCGGCGAAACCTGACACAAAGCCCAGTAATTTTTTGATGTAAAACAGCAGCAAGGTGCAACAACCAGCTGGAACTGGAAACCCCCTTAATGGTGTGAAAAGTGCCAACGAAAAACAAAAACATTCGCTAATTAAAACATTTCCACCAGATACACCTTCCAATCTGAAGGGGCGTGCCACGCCCGGACACAAAACAACGAAATTTGAATACAAATTTGCTAGCCATAAGCCGTTTTTACGACACCCCAAACACAAAACATCATCTCCGATAACCGTCCAGCTAAATCCGGAAGTTTTGATTGAAGACCGCGGACCCCCACTAAAACTGTCTTTTGACACTCGCCGGGAGACGCAGAAATTGGTTAGGGTTGTGAGCATGTCCAACCTCGATCCAATTGGGACGCGGTTGCCGCCATCAAACGATCGATTGATCGGAATGATGGACGGCTTACCGGGGCAGGAAGGGGGGAGGGGTTGAGAAAGGTGAAATTTCCTACGATTCACACGAGGTGATAACGCGGCCCCGTGTGTTGAGAAATCACTTTAGGTCCGGTCTAAGTGGCGGTTGGTGAATAGATGGGGAATGACACTTAAGGGTCCGAGGTTGTCCCATGTTTCACGATTGATCAGTTTATTTATCTCTCTTTTAGTAAATTTTCATTACGAAATATTCTAAACTCTCATCACGGTACTTTGATGTCCAAAGGACACAGCTTGTCTCACAAGTGCCGCAATGTCTCTAAGTGTCCAAAGTATGCAGTTTGTCACACAATATCTTTCTCAAGTTTTAAATCCCAAAGAACAGAGTTTGTTAAAAAAAACCTGTTTGCTTTAAAACAATGAAAAATCACAATTTCTTTGTCACTATTTAAAAGGCAGTTGTCCAACAAACAAAGTTTGTCTCACAAATAATTAAAGTGGGTGGTTTTGGTAGGTGATACTTATTTCACAATTTATTTTATGTACAACATTGATGTCCAAAGTACATGGCTTGTCTCATTAGAACAGAGATTGATCATAAATCTCTCTTTCAAATGAGGAAGAAAATATCTCACAATCCTTCAGTCAATCGTAAATTTTATTTAAAAACGGAAATGTCCAATAAACAGAGTTTGTCTCACTTTGTTCATTACGTTGATATGCACCAACTGTATTCAACAATCCCTTTCTCAAACCTTGAAGTTCAAAGAACGGCGTTTGTCTCACAATCACATATTCTTCTCGATCGTTGAAAACCAACGAACAGAGTTTGTCTCATAATTTTCTTAGCCAATGAACTTGTTGTCAAAGAATCTTCAACATTGTAAATTTGAAATTGAAATGACAAAGTGTGTCTCATAATTTTGGTTTAAAAGGATGAAATGTCCACAGATTATAGTTTGTCCCAAAATTTATTAGTCATACTATAATTTTATATATAACGTGGGTATCCAAAAAATAAAGCTTGTCCCACCATCTATTCGTCCAATGTTATTTTTATAACTTTGTTTGACATTGAACATAATTTACCAAACATTTATTTGATTTATGATAAAGATGTCTAAAAACAAAGTTTGTCTCACAATGCCCTTATCAATCTTTGCTGTCTAGCTTCTTTAAAGCGGTGATGCCCAGAAAACAGAGATTGTCTCACAATCACTTCGTCCAACGTCAGTTCCTTCCAAATTTTTGATGACCATGAAATAGGCTCACATTTTTTATTTGTCCAAAAACAAAGTTTGTCTCACAATCTCGTTATGAATCTCTGCTGTCTAATAACAGAACTTGTCTCAATGCCGCATGTTCTAGTTCTAAAATGTCAAATTCATCCACAACCTTGACCAACAAACAGAGTTTGTCTCACAAAATCTTTGTTCATAAACAGAGTTTGTCTCACAACCTTTTTTTTGAAGCCTTGGTGTCAAAAAAGCATCGATTTCTTTCAAAACTTTGATGTTCACAAGAGATTTACATACTGTTTTCAATCTTAGATGATTATTATCAAAATTCATCTAACAACTTCGTTGTCAACCATTGCTGACTTTTTTATATCTGGTTTGTAAAATTCCAATCATGCCAAAGGATTATGACCAAAGAAAAGCACTTGTCCGCAATTTAATGCGTTGAAAAGAAGATCTAGTCTTACACTGAATTAAATTTAAAAAAAATTGTCCATGGCAGACCTGCCCAACGTCCGGCCCACGACAGCTTTTCAAACTAGTTCAATGACGGTCCCTCAAGGCTGATCTTGAAGCAGACATGCATCCGCTCTAACTCCACTTTTAGAAGAACTTGTTTGGCATTTCACGTAGAAGATACCCAGCATGTTGTGCCAGTGATTAGAATACGCTAATTACGGTTGTCTTTTAGGCTCCCGAAGACCCTGAGAGATTATTTTGAAACCCAACCGAGATATAGGTTAAGAACTCTTAATTGCACTCAAAGAGCTTTTAAGAAGTTCTTCTTGAGAGCTTAAGAGAACACTTACATGAACATATAGCTAAAATCGGGTTTTCCAATGAACCAATGTTTTCTACACATTATTCAAGCCAAAATCAAGAGATTTTTACCTAGCAACAAGCATAACATTGCTTTAAACGAAAATGCCATCTATAACAAGCTGAGTGCCGTTAAAAAGAGCTCATAGTGCCGATGCATGTCTGTCTTGAAGTGTTTAATAAATAAAATGAGTGTATAAATAAAAAAAAGCTTTGGATCAAATTTCAATGGCAATTAAATGTTGCCTATTCAACGTATTATTTGGTTTTTTCTTTCTATTTTAAAAATGTTTTTGTTTCAAATTCATAAGAATCTCATGATATACCATTTCTGAATTGATTTTTTCGAAATCAATCATTGAACTGAAAAATTGCACAAGAAAACAACTTTATCCATTTCGTAAATATGTGAAACAAAAAAAAAACTTGAAGTTTTTACTTTATTTTTTTCAAATTGAGGTATTTCAACACAGAAAAAAATCCGATGGTAAAATCGCATGCAAAAGCATGCAAATAACCTTCGTCAATATAGACACTTCATATTACACACTGCATGTACAATTTTTGCAAACACGGGATTCAAACCCAGCACCAACAGTAAGGACTGGCGCCTTAACCCACTCGGCCATCAGACCGATGAAAAGCTGAAAAGATAAACGCATAAATCGGCTTGAAATTTCGGTCAAGTAGATTTCCTATACTGATGGGCTACATATTTCAGGGTGTAAAATTATATAAAATTGCATAATTATAATGCAATATTTTCTTTTACACGTAGCTGGATGACAACTTTTTTAGCTGTAAAACTTGTTTTTTAAGGTAAGCAAAAAACTATAGTATAATATACCGTCAGTGGGGGTCAGATTGGGTCAAAGTCATTTTTTACGGATTTTACCATTTCTCAGATTCTTCTCAATGAAACTGAATTCTGTTAAAAGGGTTGTGTAGGGGACATCTTAAGACGACTTTGCTGAAAAAATCTCGATCCTAGAGCAAATCCAGTTATTTTGACAGCTGTCTAAAGTTGAGGTACGTTTTTGGCCTTCAAAAATCATTTTTCTAAAAATTTTGTTGGGATTGCTCAAAAACTAGCCAAATGTTTGAAAATCTCCACTTCAAACATTGTAGCATGTCAATACGATTTCCTCGAACAAGAAACACTGTTGGATGACTTGTTTTTACCATATAGTTGTATTTGAGCATCATTTTAGTTTCATTTGACCCAATGTCACCCCCTCTAAGGGGTGGGATTGGGTTAATTTTCAAACTATTGGCATTTAAGGTAGTTGTTCGGCCAGGGGCGGACTCCGCGGGGCCAGAACCACCAGCTTACCGATTCTTTTTAGGTTCTACTGCAGCAAACGAAGCGGAAGATTACCAGCGGACCAGACTTCCAGAGCTCGGAAATGGGTGAAATAAAACACCGAGCTTGAATACTCCGCCAGGCGACTTGCCTGGTCGGAGGTTTGATGAGAAAGAGAACGTTTATTTGCACGAATCTTAACTCTACACTTTCCACAGGTCATAAAAGTATCACAGATAAAATGTAAACAAATAACAATACCACCCTACGTTGTGTTTGTGTTTCAGTGTGGTGACAATCAGATATTCACCACACTGCATTGGCGAGGGGTGCTTTGTTTATCTTAAGTTGCACCCTGGAACACTAGAGACGTTAGGGTTCCAACAGTAGTGTTCATCAAAATCCACCATATTTTGGGAAAATGTTAGTAAACTATCTAATAGGGATGCGGCTATCCGCATATCCGGATATCCGAATATCCGGATAATGATCCGTGCGGATATCCGTTATCCGGATCACCGGATATCCGGATAATTATCCGCACTATCCGTACTATCCGGATATTTTCAGCAAAAATTAATGTGGAGATTTTTAATGATTTTGGTGGTCATTAACCTGTCCCATTTTAAGGTCATGTCGAGGAATTTCAGGTGCTCACATCTTAAATGATAGATTATGATGTTAGGAACAATGTTTTCTTAGACAAGAAAAAAAAATGAAAAAACTTTTTTGAACAAATTTTCTAAAATCGCTTGGAATCAATACAAAAACTGGTTCAATCTGGTGTTTATTTTGCTCAAACGATAGGTTTTTGTCCATCGATTAAGATGCACTATCAATATTGGACCAAAATTTAAGTTTTTGTCTTCTCCCAGGCTGATTTATGTTGAAAAAATCGCATTTTTTCGAAACTTTTTTCAGAAATGCTCATTTAATTTAGGGTAACCCATTTTCCTTAGCAAAACTATTGCATGCAGCTTGTAGGAAATTTCACGGCAAACATTTTTCCTTTTGAGAAAATTCAATTTCGACACTCCAGTGCCGAGATATTTGAGATTTAGTGAGAAAAAAAGTGCCAAAATTTTCAAAATTTCTCTGAATTCAGAAGCAAGGCGAACTAATTACACGACGTTGCAAGCATAAGTCTTAAAGGTTAGGGTATGCTTTCTTGTAGTCATTTTGACCGTTGAATCCGAATCTGGAATCTAATTTCGTGTAAACAGTGATGTTTTGAAGCTACGCCCTTTTGGAATGTTATTTGCGTGTATAAGCTGCAATTTAAATCGCTTGCAAGTTCGGTCAAATCTCGGGTTCGTTTCGTACCCTTTGAGACATATGCTTGCAACGTCGTGTAATTGTAGGCCTTGCATTTGCTATTTTCGAAACTGAAGACCGAGATAAATAATTTTTCATGATGTAGGTAGGATACTAACGGCATATTTAGGGAACTCAATATTGATGTGTTGATGAAATAACAACAAAAACATCTTAATTTAAGCGATTAAGCGAAACAGTTTCTCTGACTCGTAACAGTTCCCCTAACAAGCTCCAGGATGAATTAGAGAGGTTCATTCACGTTTTATAAAAAACAACCTTCAGATAAGCCGTGCGTCAATCAATTTTAGGTCTTTATAAGACCCTTACCTTATAAATCCCGCACCTCCTGGCCATACAGCGATTTTTTTCTATTTATTTTTTTGTTTAGATGAAAAAAATATCCGGATAGCGGATAATTACGGATAATTATCCGGATATCCGTGGATCCGGATATTATCCGGATTCAGATATCTGGATATCCGGATAACGAATATATCCGGCCAAAACCCGCGTTGGAACGTTGGAAGATTTTCGATGTTATTTTCATTGTTTTTGTTATTAAGTAATAACGAGAGGTGTATCGTTTTTTGACCCATAGTCACCCCCACTGACGGTAATATAATGATAAAAATTTATTTGATAAAAAGCAAATTAATCATTCTGAAAATAAAGATCGCTTATTAAAGATGATTATTAAAAATTGTCTCAAAATGTATCAAGAAGTCTAGGAGCAAAAAAAATTACATGAACGTCAAAAAAAAAAACGAATTGAAAACTATTAGATGTATATTTTTCAAAACTTTTCAATGTTGTGTGCTTTAAATCATTTAGCAATAATTGAATAAAGGTGCACAAAATCGCAAAAAAGTTTTTTTTAAGATTTGAATCCATATTTTGTTTTAATACCTAGATCTTATCATGCCTCATTAGTTTTTGTATTATTCATTGATGTGTTGAGGAAATTGAACTAAAAACTAACTTGGAACGACAAAAAAAATTAATGTTGAATTAAAATAAAAACACAATGTAGGGGAACAGCATCTAATTCCAGCGTGCCTCTAATGTTGGCAGGTCAGAACTTTGACATGCAATTAAAGCTAAATAAAAGCGTTTTCAACTGAAATCGAGTGATAAATAGCTCAATAAGAAGTGAGCAAGCAAGTTTCTACCAAAAGTTTTGCAAAATTAGTTGTTTAAATAGTGAAAATCAGCAAATTGGATGGAGTTAGGAGCGAGAGCTTAACCTGCCAAAGATACGAGAATTTCCCCTATATCCTTTTCTCATGAATTTTAATAATGTTTGCAAAAAAAAATAAAAAAATGAGAAGGAAACATTTTACGATGGATCTACTATGGATTCCTTGGAATGAGCTGTCAAGTAGGAAGCTCTTGTCAAGAAGGCCTACGAAATTAATTTAAAAATAATGAATAAAAATCCGTTTTAAATCCTTTGTGGTCGCACAAAGAGTCATTGTCCTCAAAAAATAAGCTTTATCGTTGTGAACATATCAAATACATATATACATATATACATATGAAATACATATCATCAATTTATGCTTAATATCAGGACTCAATTGCACAAAAACAAAAACGACTAACAAAACAATTTTAAACTAGTCAAAATAAAAATAAATCAGAAAATCGCTTTTTTGCCTTCCTCACCTCACTGAGGCAAGGCTATAAAATCACTCGAAAAATGAACTTCTTAAATACGACTCCTAGATATACCTTCACGTATACCTATCGACTCAGAATCAAATTCTGAACAAATGTCTGTGGGGATGTGTGTAGACATGATTTTTTTCCACACGATTATCTCAGAACTGGCTGAACCGATTTTGGCCGGATCCGCCTTATTCTGTTCGTTTTGAGGTCCCCTAAGACCCTATTAAATTTTATTCTATTTAGTTAAGTATTTAAAAAGTTATGCCAAGAAAAAGATTTTTGTAGATACAAAAAAGGGTAATTTTTTGCCTAACCTCAAAAGGTCGGATCTTTTTGTTTACGTGCGAGAGTCGCGCCAGATGCGAAACGCCCGGTTGCCACATTGCATCAAATGAGAGTCTGCATGTTTTCTTGAAAAGTCTGTATCAGGTATATATTTTTTTCATAAACTTATTTTCATTATTACTTTGTAAATGTTAGGAAGGCACCACCCACCTAATGGTGGATTAAAAATCGTTTTTTAAGTTATCCTTGTTATTTTTTTTTTTTTTTAATATCGAGCAATTCCAGCTCAAATTGGGAATTTTTCTGGTACTTTTGTACCCGACCCTCTCCGATTTCAATGAAACTTTTCAGACATGTTATCCTAAGCCTATATAAGCCATTTTTGTGTATATGTAGCCAATTGTACTCAAAATGACATTTGAGAAGGGTGAAAGTTATTTAAATATTTTTGTATTTTGTAAACCGTTTTTATTTATGAACACTTTTATTTTTTTCAATTTCTCCTCTTCGGACACTCAAGTGCCACTAACCATTCCCCAATGATCTCGATCATAAGTGACCACGACCCGCGGCTGTCCCGCCGCGCCGAACCCATGCTGACTATCGCCATGCTGGGCCCCCGGAAGGGAGTCGTCCGAAAATCTGCTGGGGCCCTTTTCGATACACATTGCTATCGAAGCGCGGGGCTCAAAAAACGAGCAAACAGATAGATAAATAATGTTTATCTT